>NW_006800019.1:396427-408277 GCF_000485575.1 Poecilia formosa | reverse complement strand
ATTTCATTTTATTTTATTGTTTCATGTTGCCCTTTTCCAAAAAACGGATAAATCATCAGATGTTTTGGTGGTGACAAATCCTTTCCTCAGGCCACTCTCCAGTTCACAAAGAAGCTATTTAATGAACGAAAAGAGCAAGAGGAGGAGGAGGAGGAGGAGGAGGAGGAGGAAAGCAAAAGCAAAAGGCTATGGTACCAGAGTGACAAAGTATCTAATTTACATAACTTTTTCCAAATTTTAAGGCACCCCCTCCCCCCTTTTTATCAGAGCGCTATCCATGGTATCCGTGTCACTGTCATCTCCCGCAACAAAACAGGTGACAGTGAACTGTCCATGGTGCTGGAGTTCTCGCTTACCCCAGTAATGCTGTTTACTGTACCTGTACGCTGGTTGCCTCATCACACTCTGACAGCAGAAAATCCATTTCACTACAATACTGTAATATGTTTACAAGTTCACCAGAAGGGGAAAAGTCGTGATTGGGCACAGATAATGCATTTGATCACCAGCCTAAAACCGAGCCCACACCAATCAGCACTCCGATCAAATCTTCCCCCGCCCCCATTTGTTTCTGCGCTAGACATTTTTTTTTTCGTTAACTAGCTTCATATAACATACTGCCATGGATTAACTAGTAATCATCTTGCTAACATTGTCTTCATGCTACAGTATTATTCAACTTACCAGGTTTATTTTTTGGGGAAAAAATTGTTTTCCCCCTTTGCTGGCTCTGGCTGGTTAGCTGCACTGTGCATCTCCGCTCAGCGTGATCTCTCCCGTCGGTGATTCACAGGTGTAACACCGGATATACTTTTAATTTACCAATCCCCTCATGGTGCGTTTAAAAACGGCTCCATAAAACACCTTACCGCATTTTAACTGTCATGGATAAATGTTTCTGTGTCTTTCCTCTGTCACTTTTATCTGCACACTGCTACACACTTAACCATACGGTGACTGACGACAGTCACACACAAACACAAACTGATTAAAGCAGGCCAACATCCCTTAGAGAGGTTGCAGAATGAGAAGATAAAAGCAGATCTTGTGCTACAACCTTTTTCTTCATTTGGTTGCATCCCTGAGGTGTGCTAAGTGGAGCGCAGCGCTGGGCGGCGAATGCCACACTATATCTACTCCATTTCTATGACTTGTAAAGCAGAAAATTATCTGCTTTAATTTTTGGCATTAAGGCAGAGAAGAGTATTTTTCTTGGATGCTGAAGACAGGTTTTGTTTTTATTGGCCTGCCTAAATGCTAAGTTGTTGCATGTACAGTATAGAAATTTAAGAATGCCTGTTTTTGTAACAGAGCAAATACATGAAATTAGGCAAGTATAAGGTTTCTCCCATGGAACACTGAATGCAAAATGATTTATCATACTAAATATTATTTGCCAAGTTAAGCTAAAATATAACTTATCTTAAATAGTAGCCTACTCTTATCTAAACTCAAAAAGTGAAGACAGAAGCATTCGGAAAATCTTCAATGCTTTAAACGGCTCTATGATTGAGCATTCTCTGTTCATATTAGCTATTTACTTCTAATTACCAATTAATTGGTGAAACTAGGACTCCCAGTCTGTTCATGTAGATGGTAGCAAATAGGTTGTCTGTAATCCCAGTTGGGTCGTCTGTTACGAACCCAAACAGTTGTGATTCCTACATGACTGGTGCCCTGGGTAAGTCAAGTCATCACCCATCAACACAAAACCTGGAGACACTCCGACTCCTTTTCCCCTCACTGCTCCAACAGATCTGAATCAAATGACTTGATTATCTTTTCAGAATGGAGTCAAACTATCCAGAGTCCTACTAATCACCTAATCATTTGACTCAGGTATACTGAAGCAGAGATGCATCTGAAAGTTGCAGGACATAAACCGTTGAGAGCTGGAGTTGAACACCCCTGCTCTAAATGTTGTCCCAAAGGTTGGATTCTATGAAGGTACACTGGAAGAATGGGAAGAGGCCATATAACAACAGCAGAACTCTGAATGATGTAGAGCATCAGCAACCCATCACTAGAAGATGATTCAAGGATCATGGGATTAAGCCTGTTCATGTTTGACCTGACGAAGAGGCTCTTGAGGACAATCCTGAAGTCACTGTATCCAAAGAGGAGTTTCTTACAAGTTATTTGATTCAATGGATCCAGGAACATATAGCCGGAGGGGGGAATGCAAGAGGCACAGGGTTTGAATGAAGGAGCTCTGGAAGGTGATCTAGAGGTTGCACTGGTTGGAAAACCAGGCAAATGTTGACAAAGAGATTATCCTGAACCATCTCAAAGATGCAAACATTCCCAGGCTACGGAAGAGCACCTTCAAACTTCAAAAACTTTTAAACCGTCACTACGAGAGAGTGGTTACCTTGATCCAGTTATAGAATCTCAATGACTAAAGCTTAGAAAGCTGTAGACCAAGACCAGAACACATGCAAGCACGGAGACAAAATGCAAGCTTACAGAATGTTCCCAAAATGCACAGCCTTCTTGCTGCAAGGTGACGGTGCCAAGAACTAAGCCACTGTTTTAAACTTTCCAGATTATAGGATTTATGATCTAGCATGATATGTATTGTGACCAATTTAGTAAACATATGAGTGAAGAGGTGTACAGATAAACTTTCAGCTATGATGAGCTTAAAGTGGGTGAAATAAGCAAGCAGTGGCTGGCCACGCCAGGAGGAAAGCCCAGCCAAAGGAAAAATAAGAAAGAAACAAAGAAAACAAGTAGAGAAGATGCTGTATAAATGAGACAGCTTTGGAAATGACTGAAAATAAATGGCCAACAGAACAGTAATTACACAGAGCAGATCATGCAGCTACGGTTAACAAGAAAAGTTTTATTATCCCTTGTGTTGGCTTGACACTTGGACTCCTTATCTTTTTTTAAACCCTGGATCAGAATCTGAATCTGAATCAAATTTATTTGCCACATTTTTTGGGTAGAAATAATGGATTTAACTTCACATATCTTCACTTTCACTGGAATCAAAGTACAGCCACAAAATTGGAAACTACAAAAAAAAAAAAGAAAAGAAAAAAAACAAACAAAAACACTACTGTGCTGGTGCAAATGCTGTTTCCAGTGGACTACCCTTGAAACAAGAAGCATATTTGCACTAGCACAGTAGTGTTTTTGTCACTGCCATTCTCCATTCTGTTCAGTGGAGACATGACCTAGGGGTAGAAAATGTCTTTACGCTGGCTGGTTTTTACCACTAGTACTCTGATGCTGATCGAAGGGGAAAAAGTCTAAATAATCTGTGACCAGTACATGTTGGGTTGACAGATATATTAGCTGCCGTTTTGTTGTCCTGATAATCCTTTCTGTAGACTGAATCATTCATTGCATTTTTTTTAACTGCCCTGTTTTATGGATGAGTCAAACTAAACAAAGATGGATAAACACAGGACAGACTGCATGATGACTGCAGATTTTCTGTGACCGACAAAATCCTGGATGTTTGGACTTTTACCAAGTAACACAAGATGCTGCGATATTGAGCCTACATGGATAGGTGGAAAGAAGTTGACTTCAAAATTTCTGGTAACATCTGAACCTAACCCACAGTCATGATTTTACTAAAATTGTTTGTGCAACTCATTTTCTCCATAATTGAACTATTAACATTTTAACTTATCTGTGCATCACTTTGCATACTTGTTACTGATCTCAGAGAAGGAAAGAATATTACAATAATAATAGTGATAATAATAAAACAAAATTGATAATCCATAGTTCTAAAGTATTTTGAGGCAACTGTATATAATTACACCCAAACTCACCAAAAATAGGGTAATGTTGCCCTGTAACGCAGGAAGGAATGCAAAACTGACAAACCACTGAGCTTCAAATTGTGTAATTTGAAATTGAAATATTGGGCTTCAAAGCTAAACTAACATGTGGCCAAATCATGTTTGAACAACAAAGACCCTCAATGGAAGTGGATACAATTGAAGGGGTGTCACTTTATTCCTATATCTTTATGGTGTAAAATGACCATAAGGATATAGACCGATGCAAGGATTATATCTTCTGGGAGGAATAGTTGTTGTTTGTTAAACCCTGGCGATTAATTGCTAACAAATAGGGACCAACCTGAAATAAAATAAAACTACTTCTTTGTTGCAATGTCTTATAATAAAATACTGCAACATCTCCAAAAGTCAGGAATCTGTCATGCAACTGTACTTAAGATATTTCTTTTTCTACTTTTAAGTTTCCTGTGGTAACTCCATATATATATCTTTTGCTTAAGTTATTGTTTTGCACATGGAGTTACTGCTGAAACATGTCATTTATGCCAATTACATTTAATCCTTAGTTCTATGAAAGGAAGACAAAGACATAGCAGAGTCTGGGAGCTTCATTCTCTATGTATCATGCACACAAAATTTGCTAGTGACAAAAACCAGTCTAGGAGTCAGTCACCATGACAACACTTCATTTGACCGCCTCACTGTAAGAGTGTTCCAGTTTACAACATCAATAACTTGACAGCAGGAGGCTTTACAGCTCTGACGACACAGCAAAAAAAAAAAGAAAAAGAAAAGAGGTGGACCAGAAAAGATGTTTGTTTGGCAAATATCGGCTCGGCTTTTGTCGATAATTTCTGACACTCACATGTTTCTGTTTAAACAGGGTCTGTTTTAAATATAAAATCATTTTTGGTTTATAGCTGGCAACCAGAAACAATGCATTAATGTCTACTTGTAATTAAATAACACATTTTTGCAACAGGTTTTTTTTTTCTTTGTTTTTTTTAGAAACTAAAATAAATAAAATTAAGTTTTTCTGGGCACATACATGCTACTTGAAATTATTTTAAGTGCCATTATTTATGTTACAATGATTTGGGAGGGATTAGAGAGTATATTTTAACTAGTTTTTAATTGATGGATCATGATAAAACTTCTGTAGAACTTGGTAACAGACTGAAGTGATTATTTGAGTTTTTTTGGTACACCTTTCCAACTTGCAGAACCCCCCCTCAACCCCCCAAAAGTACCAAAATCACTCAATTCTGGGCAAAATCTGAGTTCAGTGACAAAGAATTTTCATTGTTTTCATATTTTTGGCTTAACTAATATTGATACATTTATAAATCCATACACTTATCAGTTACTTTTTATGCTTCCTAAATGTGTTGATGTTGGTTGTAAGTTGCATGTTTTTAGTGCACATCTTCGATCACCTAAAAGTTGAATTTAAATAGTGAAAAAAAAAAAAATTCAAGTAAGCCATGTGGGATGTTTTGAAAACTTTACATGCCTACAAAATAATATCACAAACAATTGTAATATTTGAAACTGATCCTATTGCAGTTCTATTTGGGTCCTTGCCTTCTGTTATATGAGAGTTTGATGTGTTTTACCACCAAAAGTTGCTATTGCAGACTAAATGTACCTCTATGGCAAAGGACTTTAAATCCAGGTCTTGAGAACCAGCATCATGCAACATTTAGATTTGCATCTTCTTCAACACATCCAAGTCAAATAATCAAGTTTTACCAGGACTCTGTAAATTGAGGAGGTAATTCAACCATTTGATTCAGATATGTTGGACCAAGGACATATCTAAAAGTTGCAGAGCACTGGCTCTGCGTTTAAATTATTTATAGGTAAGGATCTCAAAACTCTGGTGTGCAACGGTGTTTAGTCACCGGATTTAATAATTGTAGAACAACCTCTTACTGCAGTTCCAGTTGCAACTGTTGTAGTATATTCTTCACAGCATTTGCACATCCAGAGACCAAAATTAAAAACTTAAATTTGTACCGATTCTTAAGCTGAGTCAAACTAGACATAGAACTACCAGTTGTCAAATCTTGCCCAAAATTCTCACATATATGTTGTTCTGTATAATAGCACATGCATCCGAATCTATGTGATTCTAAATGATTATTTAATTTCATTTTTTTTTTTTAGTGCTGGCTGTATATTTAGTGTTTTCTGGAAAGTGACCCACCATATCTCAAGAATTTTGCACAGGACAGGATTTCTTTCAGAGTTGCCCTGTATTTGAGTCGCATCTTATTATCCACTCTGAGATTCCCAGTGCTGCTGAAGAAAAGCTTCCTCCACAGAATGATGCTGTCACCTCTACAGTGACCATGGTGCGTTCAGGATGCTTTCTGCTCCTCAGCATTTTGGATGTAGGCCCATAGGTGTAGGTTTGATCTCCTGGGCTTAGAGCACCTTTTTCTTTATGTCTTTGCTGTGTCCCACGAATGTTTTGTGACAAACTGCAGAAAGAAATTCTTTTTTCTTTTAACAGGTTAACAGTCTAGGTAGACTTCCAAAAAGGCTGGATTTTCAGAACAAAAATGACCAGTGGCTCTCCAGTCAGCAAATTCTCCCTCCTGAGAAATGATTCTCTGAAGCTCCTCCTAAGTTCCTGTGGAACATTTTGCTGCTTCTTTGAATAATGCGCTTGAACCTCTGATTAATTTTTGATTTTGTGGTTACTGTGTGACAAACTGTGAAAAAGTTATATATATGTTTGCAAGGGACAATTTGAACAGACTTTGAAATCCCATCTTTTTCAAAGCTGACAATGATTAAATATGATCAAGAATTATGAGCTCATTGTGAAATATTACTGTCCTGTAATTGCATATGAACTTTGGGCAACTTTATTTTGTGAATTGACTTTCACCTTAAAGTCAATTCTATTTTGTGCTTTTATTCAATGGGATAGTTGAAAAATGCACCAGTCTGACTGCTTTTACAATCATTTCTCAACTGCATATTTAAATTGTTGGAAAAAATCTATTTTTTTCAACAACAATGAAATGGTGTCTAATTTTGAATTAGACATTCAAAATGTCTAATTCAAACTTAATTAGAACTCCTGCGCAAGTTATAATTCCTCTTAGTAAATGTTAACATCAGTACAAAATGCCATTTCTCAGTCAGGACTTGCAGCTGTACTTGCAATCCTTTTACTAAACTCACTCACACTGCAAACATCTGCACCTTCCTGGTTCCTAATGAATGGAAAAAAAAAATAGTGATGCTCATTCAGAAACCTCCTGCTTCAGCTTAAAACTGACTGGAAGTTTTATTTGCTGCCCTGAAAGGCTGAACCTTACAGTAAGTGCAAGTAATTGCATTTTCTGTGAAAAGGTCGGTTGAATAGATATGAAACTGCTTTAAATATATCCCACATGTCGACCAGCTCTTTGAAAAAGAAATAAGGCTTCCACATCTTAAGGCACATTTTAACCAGAACTAAATGTTCTCTTTGTATTCAGCCTGACTTTCAGCAAGACTTTTCTGGGATTTATTTTTTTATTTAATTTTTTTCTTTCCAGGATTCCACAGGAGTCAATGCAAGCAGGAGAAAACCATCTACTCATAAGTTATGCCTGCAGGGCCTTTCTTTTTAATGTAGACCACCAGGATTCACTGTGAGAGATGCATCATTTATTAGAGCCTTTTATTTATATTCTAAATTAGGTTTCTTCCATTTAAAACGGTCAGACTAATCATGCACAGTCCTTATAAGCGCTTAAATCTTTATTAAGCTCTGAATAGAAGCTTCATGTTCGGATGATACTTTTTAAAGTAATGGTGGGGGGAGCAAGGGTTTTACTTTTAAGTGCAGTCTACATCAAAGACTTCTTAAAAAAAAAGGAGTCATTTGAATCGCTTTTCTGTTTTAGGCCAAATTGTTATGTGCTGTGAAAATTTAGGCGAAAATATTCGTCTGATAATTGCTGATCATGTTTCCCCTGAACCATAGCGAATTATTGTTGAGAAACAAATTTAGTTTCACCTGTTTTTCGGTACTTTTCTGTAGAAATATGCAGATTTAGGTGGCACATTCGACATTTTTTTATTTATTTATTTATTTCATTATTTCTCGCGTTGATCGGCAGGTTAAAAACGAGAGGGCCCGATGTGGATTGGTAGCTTTTGTCTTAGAGCTGAACGCACTTCCATAACAACATATAAAACCTCTCAGGCATTTAATATTTTAGCGATGCGGATTATTTAACTGCCAGCTGGGCCGCTAATGAGGCAATCAAACAGAAAAATTATTTCGTTTTCTTAGACACAGATTTTTCCTCATATGATGACTCGGTGTAGCATCTTTTATGTCGGACGTTGTTGTATTTGATGCGATTTCAGTGAACAATTATAGAAATGCTGATATCCGTTTGGGGTCCAAGCAGGTTATGTATATTTCTTAATTTAGGATTACGCTTGAATCGCGTTTGAATGTTGCTCGTGTAATTATTTGAATCAGAATGAATGTTTGCTTAAAATTCAAATTTAAACGGGAGAAATATCAACTTTCGCTCGGATGGAACTCAGACATCTACAATATGAGTTTTTATTTTTTTTTATTTTAATTACCAAATGCGTCCGTGTTCGTGGGTCAAAATACCTCTTGCTTTTAATAAAGAGTGGCGCGACTGAGAAGATATTTTTTTAATTTTACTTTCACGCGCATTTAGAGGTTTTAAGATGAGAAAAATATGTCCGCGTGTTCTTCGCATTAACTTTCGGCCACTTAGTTTTAAACAGTTGCTCAACAAAATGATAAATGGCAAAGCTAATATTCAAAAGCAAGCTTTTTTAAAAATTTACTTTCTGTTGGACGGCTTAAAGCAGCTCTGGAAATCAATTTAACTTGAACATGGAGGTAATTTCCGTTTTTATTTCTTTGATTGCACTCCATCTGTATATATAAATGTGGATGTATTTTTTTTTTCCTCTTTAGGATAAAACAAGTTACTTTCATGTGTAAATTAAAGCCCTTTTAGTTAACGACTGTGGTGTGAAATGTGATTGAATGGTGTCTTCCCTGTGAGCACACCCTGCTCTGTCTGAGTGCAGGGACTTTGAACTTGAACTTCGCCTTGCTCTTCTTTACAGTCGTTGCAGAACGCGCTGAAACAAAAGAAGCAGCACTGATTTTTTTTTTTGCTAGTTGGCCTCATTGAGATGGATCTCACTCCGTGGGACAAGCACAGCCGCACTCTGACGAAATCAATTTTATTTACTATTAAAATGTGGTATTTGTGGCACCTTCTTGGAGAACCTCTACCAAAGGAATCCTCAAAAAAGCTAAACCATTTATTTATTGCAGTTTCTTCCGTGATCTGTGTGAAGTGTTACAAAGAATATCCAAATAATGTCACCAAGGACGAAGGAAAGACCTTGTCCTAAAATAAGGGAACATAACAACAACAAACAAACAAAAAACAAAAAGCTCATCAGTCGCCAGGATTCTCTCTATGTACTTGATGAATTTGCAATAATTTTTGCTAGGAAAAGTTCCCTTGATTTAAATGGTGCTCACTTTTCCACAGATGTATTTCTATTCAAAAGAATCAATTTTCCGGCATATTTTTTCTCAAAAAGGTTATTTTGGCCACTTTTTCATCCCGGTAGTAGATAACATAAGGTCGTATTTCTTCCTTGCAAGAGGTATAGACGAGTAAACAAGATAAAAGCACTGAAAAGCAATAGGTAAACATTTGGATGAGCTAAGGATGTAATCTCTTCCTTGGAGCCGAAAGCACTGAAAGCTCCAAATAAATGCGCGGCTCTTTCTCAGGTATTTGGCTGGATTCATCCACAGTCTGTAAACGGTATTTGGTGTTTTTGATAAAGTTTGGACGGTTAAGTCGGGACTTTCCAAAACGCAATATACATTTGTATTTTTTGTTTTGTTTTGTTTTTGTTTTTTACTTTTGCTCTATTTTTTTAATAACATATATTATTACTTAATGTTATTACTTGCGAGTTCTCTTCAAATGGTTGGTTCAGCCAAATGTAGCAGCATAACTCCACACACCTCCATTTGCTATACTTCACCAGTTTACATGAAAGAAAAGAAAAGGCGTGAGTTATAAGTGTAATTGTCATCCCTGTGTGACCGCTTTGGCGCATTTCTGATGAATATGGAGCTCTTTGCGTTTGAAGCGGCGCGGTGTCACGCAGCGCCGCTTCCTGTTGCTGTCTGGGCCGCTGCGTGCTGGTCACATACAGACGTTCACAAACATTTTTGGAGCAAACAACGAGTCTCTGTTTCGGTCGGGGTGTCGCCTGTGCGGTTCTGTGTGGATTATGTGCTCCATTTCACATGGGAA
The DNA here is from genome assembly GCF_000485575.1 of Poecilia formosa. Classification (NCBI taxonomy): domain Eukaryota; kingdom Metazoa; phylum Chordata; class Actinopteri; order Cyprinodontiformes; family Poeciliidae; genus Poecilia; species Poecilia formosa. Next base: position 398,166 of record NW_006800019.1, on the reverse strand, counting down.
GGCTTAGCTGCGCCATCTCAACTGCTAGCAGGTGCTGACATCATTTTTCCACTCTGCAATTTTTCCAACACCAGCACGTTTGGCGGGTTTCAGCCTCACTGCTTAACGTCGACGTAACTAATGAAGTTTCTAGTTTTTGTTGTTATTATTATTTGCTCCCCTTAAATTTCCACTATTTTGAATTGATTTTGTAGAGGAAAGTTGCTCTACAGAGAGACGTGATGTCCGCATACACTTTTGGTTCTGTTTCAAATATGGTTATTTCTTGTTTGTAGGGTAAAATGGTCAACATGTCACCAATAATGATGTACGAAAACTGAAATTTTGTTTCGTCCCTTTTCTCTGTCAGAAATACGAAACACTGACGGCGCCTTTGGAAAATCGAGTATTGGAATATTATAGAGTAATTTCAGAAATTAAAGGGTAAAACTTGGTAATGTGTTTATTTTATATAAATACAAATAATTAATTAGCTGGAAGTGGAGCTGATGATTACATATGTCCGTTCATGTTGCTCATTCTTAATATGGGGCGTTTAAAAAAAATACCTATCCCTTTTGCACATATATCGTTGATTTAGTGATATGTTGCATTTACTGTGTTAGTGTATGTTTTCAGGACTCTATCAGCATTTTTGGTACATTTTATTTTTCACTTATGCACACTTTGATGAATCCTTCCAAATGTCCCAATACTGCCTTGTGACAAAAGCCTCAATATTGTGAGTTTCTATATTTGCGTTTTCTGAATCACTAATTGACCAAACACAATCCGCAAAAGGTTTCGTATTCTAAACGGGCTAACGCCAAAAAAACAGAAACAAACAAACAAACAAACAAAAAAAAAAACCTACTCTCTACATATAAGGTAATATTATCTTACTACTGTCTATTACTTTCTATTGAGCCTCTATTTTGTATTTCTATTAAGGCTTTTTAGAATTGCACCCAGAAAGGGAATCTAAATCTATATAATTCCTTTTAAATGAACCTACAGTCTGAAATGTGCCCGCAACGTTTTAAGGCAAAGGTTTATTCCCTGGCAGAAGAAGTGAGATGATTAATGATGAGCGTGTGTGTCTTTTGTTTTGCTATGCGGGCGGATGGAGCGACCGCCTCTCTTAACTTGAACTTGGACTTCCGACGAGACGTCAGATAGATTTATTTTGTCTCTTTTGCTGCTCTGCTCTCTGGGCCGCAGCGGGGAAAAATTGGGACTTAGCTTTCAGTTTATCTTAAAGCCAAACTGTGTCAAAGCGACGTGTTTGAGCGCATTCTGCTATGACTAATAGCAGAATGCTATTAGTCATAGCAGACTAATAGCATTTGGATTTGATTAATAAAATTAGTCAAATCCAAAACGCAGTCGGCGGCGTGTGAGACGATTCTTTATCTTACTCCTGTCTCTTAATCCAAGGAAGTGTAATATTTCACGACATAGATTCCTACTTATTGTATACACGTTAAAAAGAAATACCTAAGGGAAATAACACCCGTTTGTTGCCGAATGTGCTATAATATATTTAGAATGTGTCAAACGCGTTCTCATAGGAGCAGTATTTTCCAACTTAAAACTTTAACACACTCTTTAAAGATGCGTTGTGGATTTCTAATGTGGAGCATTAAAATCTTATGAAAACTATTGCCCCATCCACCACTAAGTATTTTTGTGCTAAGGCTTATTGCACGCTGTTTGGAGAGAAGGCATTCAACAAATTCTCGCTGTTATAAAAAACGAAT
>NW_006800019.1:374745-396348 GCF_000485575.1 Poecilia formosa | reverse complement strand
TATGTATGTATATGTATGTATATATATGTATGTATATGTATTTGGACATACATATTTGGATGTATGTCCAAATATGTAATCCAATTTAAACAGGAGTTTGTTAAAACCGTAGCGGTCTGCGTTGAGGTGGAATGGTTCACGTTTCAATAACAATAACAAAAGCACCAAATAAAAGGGCTGTAAAGCCGGTGCTGCATTTTGTAAATCCGCTCTGGCCTTGCAGTCGCGGTGGTCTGCCAGGCTGCCCTCTGTCCTGGGCGCGGCTCCGCCTGGTCTGCTTCATTTTGCGGTTAGCCCACAACCTTCCGCTCATAGTATATCTGCTAAACGAGTCAAGTCACAAGTTAACCCATGCTTTAGTAGTTTATTCCGCGCATGGTGTATCATACGTTGCTTTGCAACAGTTCAGTTACATCCGTCCGTTATAGTTACTGTATATAAATCTGACCAAAGCGTATAGGTAAGATTGAATACAGAGATTATTTGGTTTCTTGATAAAACCTTTAAAAAAATGGCACAATGTTGATCCTAAAGATATGCTTCCTGGCACGACCAAAACTCAACCCTGTCGCTTCACAAAAACTTTAGCGCAAGGTTGGTTGTAGCATTTCTTGTTAAATACACATTTCAAGTGCAATTCCGTTTATATCGCATATTTGACCTGACAGCTGGTCTGCAGTGGTCACTTTGTGAAATACCCCCACATCTTTGAATTCAGGAGATATTTTGTACATATTTATCTATTTTTTTTATTTTTTATGTGTCATCGTTTTTCTGAATCTCACATAAGATTTGTTATTTATGCTAGTGCTTCATAGCATAAAATGTTCAAGAGCCTAGTTGCTCGTTTGTCTCACTGGTCTTGGCATAGCAGCTCAACGTTGTATGAATCCATAAGCACAATGTCTCCTGGTGCCCATCTCCATATAAACCCGCACTGTACCACCGGTTTCCCCTCTGTTATGTCGGAGATTTATTTATTTATTTTTGACTTTACTTTTTTTTTCTGCAGGAGAGGACATATGTTATATTGGATTCACTCGCTCTCATGGAAATAAAAGAGCTATTGTTGATCCATTTGCAAACCACATTGAATTTGCATGAAATGTTTTCAATCTAGCTCGGATACAGGCAGCAGATATAAGCAGCTTTAAATTGTGTCTTTTAAGGTTGTGGGTCATTTTGTGTGGATTCATATTCTCCGGGGACAACCAGGCATGTAGGGTTGCAAGGTTTGCAAATGCATGGGGCCAAGCTGAGTCCTCAGGTATGTACAGCACTTTTGTGAAGTCAACAAGTGTCGAATTTTTCTACTATAATTTTGTCTATGTGGCTTTAGTGAAGGTCACTTTATTAAGGTGTTATTAATTCCATAATTTGCCCTAATTTATCTGTTCATTCAAAGAATAATGCACAATAATTTAAAGAAATTATGACAGGTTTCTTTTCTAGACTTTCCATACTTTAAAATGCTTTCAAAACAAAGTAGATGTGATGGTTTCCATTTGCAAAAATACTGATATTCCTATTTGGAAGAAAAAATACTTTATGTACTGCACTGCACTGGATGTGGGAAATCAACCCTATGTACCCTGTAACAACACAACCACCATGGGGTTGGTGATCTACACATTTTAATGTGATTGATTACTTTATTGCTTTTTGTTAGAATTAATTGAAAAACTGAAAGAAAAATGTCATTAAAAATGCTTTCTGGTTGTTGTAGTTATAACATTATTCATGCAAGTTTAAACAAGTATTACAAACAACCTCTGTCCATCATTTCCACATATTTCTTGACAAATTAGAGGTTTACTCCTGGTTTGTTTTGCACTTAACGACATATAACTTGCATTGCAACATATAATGTGAAAAAAAAGAAGAAAAAATCAAGTTGCGCGGAATGGGTGGCTCTTCAGGAGATCTGGACTTGAATGCTTGTTTTTGCTGTGCTATTAAAACGTGCTTGTATTTTAAACCTCGCTTTTGGGGATATTTGGACAAAAATCACATGTGCTCTTCACTGCTGGCACTGACGTGTTCTGCTCTTGGCCTACAAGGAGCGGTTGTGCTCGTAAACCGAAAACGGCCTGCACGAAATAGAGAAATAACTTTGAGAACAAAAAGAACACAAAAAAAGAAAAAAAAAGAAAGAAAAGAAAATCACCAGATTGAGATGCTGGTTCAGTTTAGCAACGCACCCTTTCTGACAGTGGACTGCTCTGCTCTCCTGTGTGCAGAAAACGAGCCCGCCCTCCTTTTACACCCCTCCACTTCTATCCATCTCACACACACACACACACATACACGCACGCATACACACGCACACATGCATACACTGTGGCTACACGGGTATGACAAGAGTTTGAAAAATAAACTCATAATCTAGGTTTGACGAAGAAAATTATATGGCAGACATTTGCCACCGTCCATCCAAAGGCCCACACAACAAACATGTTCTCATAACCTGGTGATTAGACTTAACTAAAAGTTATATTGTAAACTGCAATCTTTTTATTTTCTCCATACAGTTTGTCCATTTAACACAATGTTTGGTAATGTCGGCTAGACCGGGGTTTGTCGTTGAACTTTTACTGGTTCTGCGCTGAAGCATATTTTAATTACCACTCCATCTTTAAATCCTAGCTGAGTGTGCTGGTTCAAGATGCTTTTCCCCTTCTCTCTTGGTGACAACCGACCTAATACCAGGGTATATATAACTGAAAAAACTACTCGTTTTTTATTCTTTATAAGATCGACGATTTGTAGTTGGATACCGGCGAATGCACTTTATGTCCGAAACAATATTTTTTATCCCGTGGTTATTTTTTGTAAATTATTGTGAGTTATTCTGTGCGTTAGAAAGTTAAGCAAAATTAATAAATTCATAACACTTTAATATATGTTTTCTAAAGTCCTTGAGAACACCTATGAACAAATCCCACATTTTATGATCGTCTTATAATATCTTGCGTGCGCATTAGATAACTAGCCCCAGAATCGGTGAGACAACCAAGTCCAAATCCCTCGACTAATACTGCAAGCTTTGAAGATGGCTCAATCAGACTGATTACCTTCAGTTTTCTGACAGGCTCTTGATTTCAAATAGCTCATATTGGGATTTTTTATTATTATTTTTTTGTGTATGGCTAGAATAACATTCTGTGTCGCATTAATATTACAAAGTATTTCATCGCCTCAAAGTTTTGCCCCTGATAACCTCTGCAAAGTGGACACACGTTAAAGTAAAATACGTGACATTAATATAATTTCAGAGTGGTAGCTTGAAGAAACGTAGCAAATAACTATGGTCCAGTGTAGCCTGATAATAGACTTTTAGGTATATTGCTATAGTACTTTTATTAAAAAAAAAAAAAAAAAAAAAAACCTCGCACGCCCATCGGTTTGGAAGGTGTAACGGGGATTTTCTCAAAAAATATTAAATCAACTTTGTCACAAACGCCGGGAGCTGGCTTTAAACCCGTGAAGATGGTCTGATTCCAGCTTGCATGACGCATACTGCAGTCTACCTGCAAGCAGTCAGCAAATTCTTGAGTCGTTACGTGGTTTGTTAAAGCGTGTTTTATGCGTGTGGATTTGCACTTTTCAAAGCACTGGTATGGTGTTTGTGAATACTGAAAATGCATGAAGTGAATAAAGCCAATTTGGTATAAGTGACCAACTGATTTTTTTTTTATTCTTATTTATTTATTTTTAATTAATTACTTATCAAGACAAAACGTGAAAGCAATTGGTTTGGATATCGACTAATTTATCTTATTTATATGCACAAGACGTGTGATAAGGGAATACAAACGCAAATGTGTGCAGGCAGGGGATTCCTAAAGGCATATATCCGTCTTGCTTTTGGAGTCATGTGCGTAAATGCAGTGCAGTTGTTGGGCGAGCCGGTGGCTGCAGGTAAGCAGCATGCAGTTGCATGGAGATGGATGCTCTCCCCTCCCCCACAACCTCTGTATCAGACTCAGAACTCCTTCCCTGCTCGACAAGACTCGTCTGGAGGGACATGATGTCTGCTTGTCATTTATAGCCCCACATCATAGCTGGACACTGCTGTTGTTCCGATTTAGAGCACTGGAAATGTTTGAAACCACTGCGATGCGATGCTAAAAACAAGAAGTATATTAAAAAAAATTAACTGTATTTTTTTATTTATGTTTTATCTTTGCGACACTTGGAATGTGATATACATAGACCAAGTGGATATACAAATAGTTCTTTTTTTTAGCAGAAAATAAGAAATATTTTTTACTGTAATTTATTGTACAAACAGCCTTTTCTCTTGTAGAGTCAGACTGGACCTGAAATATGCGTAAAAGGTGAAAGAAAGTATTTAGTTTTGTTTACTTCAGTGACTGACTCAGAGCCTCACGTTTCAATCAGCAACTCTGGTATTTAATTTGAGCTTTGGAGTAAGTTGAACGAAATTTGGAGAGAATCGGACGCAGTGATTTTGCTTCTTTTTTTTCTTTTTTTCTTTTTTTTTACTATAATTGCAATTGAACGAATAAAACAATAACAAACCCAATTAAAAAAAAGCTAACAGGTTAACTCAATTTGAATATATTAATATAACTAGCAAATATTGATATTGAGCAAATAATGGGTCAAAAATTGAAGAGAAAGTGCCAGCGCACTAAATTAGCTGTCTGATAAAGTTTTTTTTATTTCTACATGTCACAATAAGTGGATAGCATAAAATATCTCTGCACTGTGCAATATGAGTATGTGCTAATCCTACAAGAAGCCACGCGTCTATCTGCAGCATGTGCGCTGTTTATAAACCTTATAGATATATTAAAAGTAAACTATTCCAGTTGGATAGATCTCGGAACTCATTATCCTGCTGGCATGCCTGGCGCATGCTCATTCAATAATAACTTTTGGTAAAATAACAAATATAATTTGAACATTTATTATTTGTTTTATAGTCTAATTCATGTCATTTAAATCATATATTAGTGCACAGATGAAGTTAAAAACAAACAATATTTTCAGGTTGACTTACACCCCTAATATATGTATATGTATATTTCATTTAAAACTTAACAAGAAAATGTTAAGTTTATATTTGACATAAGATAACCACAGGATCTGTCAATATGTACATTGTTGTGGTTTTAGGAGGATGTTTATTTTACTCATATCAAAGTATTTTATAGATTTTCGCTTACCTAGTTACATTCGGACGTCAACTTGTATGTAACATGGGCTCACTAAACTCAAGTTTGAACGTATTCTGTGCTCGTTTGGCTTTGAATTGAACTCATCGTGGCTCCTTAAAACAAGACTGCGTCATTATCGATCGTCTTCTCAAAAGACTTATTTTTTTGATATTTTTGATGACTCATGCACGGCTTCTTCAGCCTCCGCTCTCACGCCAAATATTTTAAAGCAAGGCTCTCCAAATAACGCCTAGTTTGCATGTATGCTCTAGTGTGAAGTTCATTCTTGTCTGTCTAGACTCTCCTTACGACCCTGTTTGTCTGCGTTTTTTTACCTTGACCTTGGACTTCCGTGCAGCTGCCATTTGGATGAGCCCTCCGCCGCAGTTGTAATTTCCCTGAGACAAAAGAAGCAACAGCCTCTGACTGAGGAGCGACTGGGGAGGCAGCGAGGGTCCAGCTTTCTCTGAGATGTGTTTACAAATAGGAATCGATGGGCATTTTATGCCTATAAGTCCAAAAAGTGTTGTTGGACTGCGCGCCCCTTTTGCAGTAGCAGCTCGAAGCCTGCTTCATGTGTGAGTCATAGGTTAGGCATTATGATGCACTCTGGGCCTGTCCCAGCTATAACATTTGTTACTTGATTCAGTAAGCAAGTTTAAAAGACACACACACACACACACAAAAAGAAGAAATAACTCATCAGGCAATGAACAGAGGAATTGATTGAAAAGGTAAAAGTGTAACGTTCAGAGGAACTTTGCTGCTCGGAGATGCCAGTGGCATGCGTAAAAAATAACTCGTTGGGTGAAATGGGACATTTTTTATTTATTTTTTCTTAGCTTGGGTTCCAACTAAGTATCATTTACTTAGTTGGAACCCAACCACAACGTGGTTTGTATTTAGTTCAACTGAAAGAGGCAATTGTCCTTCCTGTCGCCAGGAAGAGTCAATGGCGCAGACTACAACTAATACTAATAACCCAGTGTGCCAAAAAAACATCACGAGTTTGTAGAACGTTGCAATTGTCTTATCTGTGCAAGTACTAATTATGAAGCTGTGAAAGAATTTTCGTAGACATCAGACATAGTTTCACTTCAAAGAACAGAGACTGGCTTTCGTTATGACCGAGTTAAATGATTTCTAACTAAAGGACATTTTGATGAGACGAGTCCCAGTTTGAAACAATGGTGTCTTACCTGCATAGCTTCCGTCCCCTCCTGCTGCTGTTGCTGCTGATGAGGTGCAACTGACACTCATGCAACACCTTAAAGTTTGCATTTCTTTTCTTAAGGGGGGGATGCTATACCTCTGAATCACACACGTATGGATACACACATAAACACGAAGACGCACACACTGTAGATTCCATGTTTTATTAGAATTTTTTTATTATTTTTATTTTGAGATGTCCTCGTTTGAATTGTTTCTTAATTGTACGACTTTTACTTATTTTTCAGTAATTGTTGAAATAGTTCTTTATGGAATATTAACACACAGATTTGGATATAGAAGGCATTCTTTGCATGTCAGTGTGAAACGGAATCATAAGACTCCTGCAAAGAAGGGGCTTGTGTTTTGCATTGGTATTTCCCAGTTTATTAAACATTTATTCACTTTAGTATTAATCAAAGTAGATTAATAAATTAAAATGCTAGCAAGTAACCACACGAACACAACGCTTTGCGTAAAAAAGCACCGAATCACATCAACTATTGCGCATTGCGCTCCTACTCCAGCCCAAGTAAAATAATAATAATAATAATAATAATAATAATCATCACATTCATTATTTTTCTTTATGGAAATAAACTTGCATCCTCTTTTACACGTGGAAGCTGCTTCATGTATCAACACGACGGCTTATACATTCTCAGTCAATTCACAGAGTCGGCTAAACGTCTGATTGTTTTCCTGTGGCCCAGCTCTTGAGCGTTTCCAGAACTTCCCTTTAAGGGTGTGGGTCTACCCGACTTAAACCAATAGTGTGACTCGTCTTTCTGTGGGGGGAAAACGGTGACATGCGAGGCAGTGGGTCTTTAAAGGAGCTGCTCTGCCCCTGCTCTCAAACCCAATCTCGCAGGACTTGTTAGCGTATCACGTGACAGACTCTTAATGAAGTGGACACACTGTTGGGCCCGGTGTGCGCATGCGCTCGGTGTAAAATGTAGTTGGAAATGAGGTGTCCGTCTTGGAGTAGTCGACTTTTAAAAAGCATCGGCAGCCCGTGATATGACGACTTCGCTGGTTCTGCATCCACGCTGGGCGGACACCTTGATGTACGTTTATGAAAAAAGCCCGAATGAAAGCAGCCAGAATAAAAGCCAAACAATGGAGGGACTGAGCGGTAATTGCCCTGCGACCCACTGCAGGGACCTGATGTCGCACCCAGCGCTGGGACGACATTCTGGCTCCATAGCGACCCACCAGGGCTCCGTCTACTCGGATATTTCCTCTCCGGAAAGCGGTCGGCAGTGCCCCGCTCCCCAAACGTCTTCGAGCGCGTCTCTGAGCTACGGCTACCCCTTTGGAAACCCATATTACGGCTGTAGATTATCCCACTCGCACAACGTGAACTTGCAGCAGAAGCCCTGCTCGTACCACCCCGCGGAGAAATACGCCGAACCCAGTACGACTCTCCCCACGGAAGAACTGTCTACCAGGCCGAAAGAGTTTGCTTTCTACCCGAGTTTCGCCAGCTCGTACCAGGCCGTCCCAGGATATCTGGACGTGTCGGTGGTGCCCGGAATCAGCGCCCATCCTGAGCCGCGACACGACGCCCTAATCCCCATGGAGGGCTACCAGCACTGGGCTCTCTCCAATGGCTGGGATGGACAGGTGTACTGCTCTAAAGAGCAAACGCAGTCGACCCATCTCTGGAAATCACCATTCCCAGGTATGGATATGATACAGTTATTATATTTCCGGAAATATAAACTTTTTAAACTACTTTGATTAACTGAGCTTACTGTACTGTTTGATAGCAATTGGAAAGTACATGTGATTGAATTGAAATGATTTTTATGAAGTGCCTCGAGGAGACTTCTGTTCTGAATTGGGCGCTGTGTAAATAAACTGAATTGAATTATTATTTTTTTTTCTCCCCACAACTGTGCTTGTACAACATTTAACACGTGTCATCATATTCAGAGCATTACTTAAATCCAAGTAGACAAGTGTCCTCTTCTAACATCTAAGCGTCAAGTACACATTTATATTATTTTTGCTAGAATGTCTCATCTGTGCTAAAATCTAAATTGCATTTTAAACCATAAAGAACATTTACCCAATTTCACTGCATAATTGTGTGCAAAATTATAAACTTTTTAAAAGACTCTAGTAGCTGTCTTTTTTAAATTATTAAATTAAATACTAAATATTCAGCTTAAAATAAAAACAAACTAAGGTGGAAGATTCTCAGTGGCACATACATGACGATATGAGAATAAATAAACTTTTTTTTTTTCAGCTGCCTGACCCTCTGACAAAATTCTGAACATTGTGCCTGGCACAGTCACATGACGAAAGGGGCTAGGTTTTGCTGTCACGTAGAATATAAAAGGTACACCACTGCATACCTTTGCCCCACGTAGGAGAATACAGTGACTGAGACACAGACTGCTGGATGTGGACTGTGGCCGTAAATCTCTGAGCCCTGTGGTGCGTCTTTTGCATACAGGCCAATCTGGACTCTTGTCGAGAACATCTGCATTGCCATCCAGACAGATAAACGCATCACAATCAGAAATCATTTTACGTTATTTTTTTATTAAGGCTCGCATGTTGTTATCATGCAGTGAAATAGTCACTCGCTGTAATGCACATCTCATTTGGCGTTTATGATCTTTGTGAAATCTGCAGCTATTTTAATTGCACATTGATACCCCTCAACCCCCTCCGTCCCCCACCGGCTCCCCAGCACATCTACTCCCTGCAGCCCCCTACTCTCATTTTTTATGTTGCAAATAATATTGGAGCTAGCCACGCAAGCACGGGCACGCTGTCAAGAAAGCGCGCACACGTGCTCAAACACACAGAGTGACGTCCTCCCACATGAACACAACTAAAAGAAAATAGTGGTGGGGGGGAAAAAACTAGAAAGAAACACTGAGCACCACTTCATATTTTTTTTGCACTTTAGTCGTCGTTTAAAAATTTAATTTAGAAGAATGTTTAAACACAAAATATTAAATTGTTTACAAAAAAAGAATAATCCACCTCTCATTTGATTTTTAAAATGAAAGGAATTATAAAATATTATGTGTCACAGTTTGCTCGCAATTTAAGGAACCGTGCTGTTTTGTAGCTTTTTTAACGGCTTAAAAGCTTTTTTTTTTTTTAATAAAAGGGAACTAGCAATTTACGTAACCATAACAAATTAGTCAATTACTGAAAAAATAGGGGTAAAAATCCAACTATTACTTTAGGGTGTTTAAACACCGCTCAGGTTTCTATATCTGAAGTTTCCTTACATGTGTAACTTTGTGCATGTAAAGTTTACAATACTTTTTTATTTTTAAGAGCTCGATTTAGTTCTAAGTTTTGTTGGCATTTTTTTGTTTTCTAATCAGGCACTTCCTTGGGTACTCCTCTCTGCAGCAGATACAATGTTCTTTCTACCCCTTTCCCTAACGACAGGTTTATCCAAGACGCCATTAATAATAACTGTAACTGTGGTTTGTAGATCTAATCAGCAAGTACACTGCAGTTTAAAGAAGCATGAATGATCTCTCACCGCTGAAAAGTATATCTAACAGAGCTTCTGCAGGTTGATGCTTTGTGTTATTTACAGAAACAAAGGACGCGGAAGAGTGTTGTGGATTTTTTTATTTTTATTTGTATTTTTAGAATCAATCTTGTGTCAGATGTACTGAAATGTCAGGTGTAACACCCCAGAAAACACCCCCCCCCCCCAATCCGCGGAGGGCGCACGCACACACACACACACACACGCGCGCGCGCACTTATACGCCGTTTTCTAGATTTCATTCTCTTTGCCAACCGGAGTTCTCCTGGCAGTGTTCATTATATCTTTTGGACAAAATCTAAAATGTCCCCCCTCTTTCCTTTGCAGACGTCGTGCCCCTGCAGCCCGAGGTCAGCAGTTACCGTCGCGGGCGCAAAAAGCGCGTCCCTTACACCAAGATCCAGCTCAAGGAGCTGGAGAAGGAGTACGCGGCCAGCAAGTTCATCACCAAAGACAAGAGAAGACGCATCTCGGCCGCCACCAACCTCTCGGAGCGTCAGGTCACCATCTGGTTCCAGAACCGGCGGGTCAAGGAGAAAAAATTCGTCAGCAAATCCAAGAACAATCACATCCACACCACTTGATACGGACAGGGCTGCACTTCGAATCTTCCGAAAACAACACGGCATCTGTTTACCTCTCGCATCGAAAGATCTTTACTGAAGAACATTATATATATATATATATATATTTTTTTTTTTCTGTTGTTGTTTTGGTCGAGTGTGTTTTAAATTTCTAATTTAAGTTCAAACATCAGCCAACACCGCCGACCACGTCCACAGCCTCCCCTCCACTTCTCAGTTTAGAGATAATCCTCTAAAATCTGTGAAAATGTTGAAAGTTCACGTCGATTTTGTTTTATAGGAATGTACATATATAAATATATAATATTTAAAACGCTATCTGTATTTCAAAGACAAGTATTGCGTGTTTTATTTTTTTCTTTCTTTCTTCTTCTTCTTCTTCTCCTTCTTCTTCTACTTCTTCTTCTTCTTCTTCAAGCCTGCATCTTTTAAAGGACTGACGACATCTCAAAGTGCTTGCAATGGGGGGAGATCAAAATCAAAGGAAACTGTTGTCATTTTAGAGAGGATGATCGCCATATGGACAGCATAAGTCGAACTTTCGACTTTAATCAGTTTCTACAACTGACATTGAAGACTTTCAGCAGAAAGAATAATTTAAAAAAAAAAAAAAAAAAAAATCATCCGAATCTCAAAAGCAATGTTCCCATATGTGGGATGTGTTCTGTAAAGCCTGGGCTAAAACATAGGCTGCTATGTTGTTAATCTGTACAGTGCAATGCCTCCATTATTTAATTCATATTATCTAGTACCGGAGTATCATAAACCTGTATGTTTTCCTTTATCATTGAAGGACTCTGTCATGCAACTGGAATGATTGTAAACCATTAAAGTGAGTATTACATATAAATGCACAATCGTTTTATTTTGTTATGACCTTGTTCAGTGTAACGTTGGAGCTATGATCACACGTCGTGTATACGAAGCCTGTATCGTTTCTACTTTGGTGCAGTATGTGAACTGTATTGTGGTGTTGAATTGCGTTCTGGTAACAGTGTTTCATAAATAAATGATGATTATGAAAATGCTCGCTCATACTCAAGTCAATTAAGCATCTGAACCGGAAAATTTCAATTCGTTTCGAGATGCACATATGTTAATGGGCTGCCGAACTGCTCTACTTTATTCTTATTATTTTTTACATTACAACACCAGTACTACCAAATAGTTATTGGACATCTAGTAAAGACATTGTTACACATAGGGCGATTCTAATTTATAAGGACCTAACCACGTCATTCGAAATATTCAATATTTGCACGACCTTATGCGTCAGTTTTTAGATTTTATTAGCGTGTCAAGTTAGATTTGGTTCAATGTAACTGCATCAAACCTACTTCTGAGAAAAATCTATGAAGACAAATTTTAGGTTGTAACGTGAGATAAAATTATGGGAAACGATAAAGCGAGTTATGTTCTAATCTTCACCACACAAAAGCATATTTCCACCTTCCTAAAACAATCGTCTGTCACTGTTTTCCCCATTTTTTAAAAGAGGTAGTAATTTCTTTTGCAAAAATTACTTTTGAAAAAAAAAGACTTATTCCATTATCTTAGGGAGTTGACGATATTCAGCTTTTTCCACATTCCAAAAGTAAAAACGTATTCTGACAAAAGACAGCATTTTACTCAAAAATCACAATTTGATTTGAGAATTCTACGTGTTTCCCCTTATAAGCAATCATCCTCTGAGTGTGTGTGTGCTGTTTGCATTGCTAAATTAGTGTGTGGCATTGGTATTTAGATAGATTTGTATTTCATTCCGTATGTATTTCGGATTGCGGATTGCGGCCAATGCCTCTAAAACAGGTAAGTTGTGCATAAGATCTTCAGTGATCTTTGCCGATTAAAACGGTCACTGTTTTGTCAACCCCACCTCTTATCAGTGTTTAAAATAAAATTCGCTTTCATCTAAATCGTAAGGAATTCGCATATTTTCACAATTTCAGTTCCGTAATATTTCGACACACTGTCGCGGTTTTTTCCCAATGTGTGTATGGCAGACACAGTTTTCCCCCTGCAAGAAGAAGGTTGCATAAAGTAAACTGATGTGTGCGAATGTTTAAATGGGTTATATTTATACAGATTGGTTCATTAACTAATAATACAATACAAACACAATCTATCTCAAATATATTACAGGCACAGAACTTTTGTGTGTTGCTGTAGGAAAGGCAGATTTATTTATTTATTTATTTATTTATTTATTTTATTTATTTATTTACAAAATAAATAAATCCTGTTAGCTTAGTAAAGCTACCTACACGAGACATTTGAAGGAAAATACGTTGAAATCAACATCCCACGCAGCTGTCCAGGGAATCAGACACAAGCCGGAGCTAGTTTATTTTAGCTCTTCCTTAGACATGTTCACGTCAAGTCTGTAATTTAGGTTTCTAATTGGAATGAACACCGAGCTGAGTTGGCGTATGACAAAAGGACTAGATTAGGCTTAAAACGGCTTTGGCATGACTATTCAATTCTAAGTTTCAATCTCTAAACCTTTGTACTATTAAGTGTAACTTTCCTGCAGTTTGGATAACTAAAAGCTCTGCTGAATGTATAATTACTAGGTGAGATGTGGTTTAATTCCACTCTTTTGCAGCGTTGTGTCAGCTTTTCCAGCTTCTGCAGATCTTTTTGAAGCTTTTTTTTTCTTTTCTTTCTTTCTTTCTTTTTTTTTTTTAGGTCTGGGTTCCTGAATTTTCAGCCAGTGGAAACTTCTGGCTCTTCTTATTTTACCCTTGACCATGACTATGTGGTCACTTTGACCTTGACATCACAGAAGATTGTGAATAATAAATAAGGGGGCTGGACGGCGGAGCTCGGTGGTTTGTTTGTGGGCAAACAAGGTGTTATTTCCCCCGTCTAGACAGCCGGGGCTTAATGGCATGCCATAAATTCATAAAAAGGGGAAGTGTAGCGATATCCTTTGACCTGGGTTTTTCTGACCATCTTTCGGAGCTTTACGCCGACATTTGGGCTCTTTTCAGTTTTTGGGGAAGTGCGCAAAAAGTATAGTTATATGCATCGTGTTCCTAAGCCTCTGGGAGTCAGCAAAAGTTTCATGCAGTTACCACGAGGACTGTGTGTGTGTGCGTGTGTATATGTGTGTGTGTATGTGTGTGTTATTGACCATGCCGGACAGGTAGGACTTTTGACGGCTCTCACCAACAGCAGCAATCTGCAGGAATCCGAAGCAACGGGCCACACAATCAGCACAGCAAGAGGAAATAATAACACGCCATCGCCCACAATATAGCCATTAAAGGTAGGGCGGCTTTCCCCGTATCTTGTCGATACGCTTACGTGGACTTTGTTTTATGACTTTTGGACTTGATAAAGCTTTAATTTGGCACACAAAACTTGTTTGTTGGAAATTAATTCTTGCAAGGATTGAATATAATAAAATCAGGAGACTAAAGTTTGAAAAATATATATTTTAAACATTGTTTTAGCTTTTGATATTATGGAGCATTTTGACAGGAGTTATTTTTTTTTCCTGAATTTTTATTTAATATTATAGTAAAACAGCAAACGCGTAGTTTATTAAGTCCAAACACCCCAAACAGATGATGTTAAATAAACTTCAAATACTATTTTAATACTTTATTCAGTCAGTTCGAAAGTATACAGTAACTAATTTCTATTTTTGCTAACAAAAGAAAATTATTATATATAAAGATAATGCAATATTATACTGAACATATGTATGTAAAATCCCAAGCGTACAATTGCAGACGTGAAACGCTTCATGAGAATTATGTTAATGTTTTACCCGCTGCAGCGTTATACCCACTTAAAAGTCAACGCTGACAATTTGTTCAATCAACAGAAATGTCCCAACATTTAGTCATAAAAGCCGTCTCCGTTTCTTTTTTAACTAAAATTCTAAAATTGTTCTTACTTTTGAACTGATCGGACACGGACTCTATCTTGAAAACACCGAAGGAAGACAAAAAGTTGCCTTGTTTATGTCTGCGTGATGTTTCGTCATTGCTGCAGGCCGCGACCAGACACAGGCATGAGAAAGGGGGCTGATAACCTCTGGTGGTGACCAGAGGAAAATATCAGGAAGTGCTTTAAGTGTTTCTTATTCATGCAGCACTCTGCTTACTCAGCTAATTTTGCCACAGTTTTGATTTAAGCGCACTGTCGCAGTTTGCTTCCTTGCGTTAGGCGGCATATATGACTGTACTGTGTCCATATTTTATTCAGTTTGATTATTTCTTCTTTTTTTGACGTTTTGATGAAAAATCTTTCAAATACTTGAAGTATAACTTCTGGTGAAATTATATCAGAAACAGTAGTTTCCATTGAAGCCTTTTGATGCCCTCACTGTTTTACAGTGTGATTCCTGTTTAGATGAAACGTCCGCAGTAGAAATACTCATAGCACTTTTGCAGTTTATAAGCTTTATTATTATTATTATTATTATTATTATTATTATTATTATTATTATTATTATTATTATTATTATTATTATTATTACTATGAAGTTTCAAAAACGGCACAAGTTGAACAAAGTGCCCAGGAGGTAAAAGAAGAAGAAGAAAAAAGTATATAATACAAAATAGTGAGTAAACATAACATATAAATATTTATGAGGGTTTACAAAATAACAAAGTGGAAAAATAAAATGGACAAAACATTTTAAAATAAGTATACACACAACTAGTACTTCCCCTGTATTTACATATATTTTATATTTGAGTGTATTGTAACTTTATTCTCTAGCTATTTCATTATCTTCCTTTCATCTGTAACTATACGCAATAATTGAATAATTATTTATGTTTATTAACATAAAAGCCGCTGTATGGAAGCTTTCCGATCCATTCGTGTATTTTATAACAATATTGCTATTTCTTTTAACAATGCTGTCAAGTTGTCTTAAAAGTCAGACCCTGTGTTTCCGTGAGATGCACGTGTATCAATAAAGATATAATAACATAAAAAGTTTAGAAAAGTTATGCAATTTTCAACTTAATTAAATATTTCTTACAATGATAATGAGAAATCTTACATCTAGACGTGTTTACAAATATTATTACCGAGGAAACATTACACACACACACACACACACACACACACACACACACACACACACCCACACACACACACAAACACACACACACACACACAGACACGTACGCACGCACGCGCCCACATACACACAAACACATGGAGTCACGGGAAACAAACAAACAGCGCTTTAATTTCTCTATCTGAATTTGAAATTTTGGAGCAACAGATTTAAATATAAACATAAATTATTCATGTTTGAAAATTAGGTCGCCATGTTTTTATACCAAGATTTTATTTTATTTTTCTCACTGTCAAGTTCAACTTTTTTTTTTATTATTATTTTGGTCAAAGCAATGAAAAACGGCTTGCTTTTGGTGACGGTTTCCTTGATTCTGCATAATAGCTAAATTATTAAGAGTTTGTTTTAGTTTTGATGTTTAAAATGTGTCCGTTTATGCTCCCATTATTTAATTACTTACACGGAGTATTGTAGTAATTTTGTTTGGTAGTGTTTTTTATTTTGTTTGTTTTTTGTTTTTTGTTTTTCTGGTGCTCAGTATCCCTGGACAAATGTATTTGGTGTAAAGAAAAAAAACATGGTTTGCTGTTGGTAGTTGTAAATCATTAAATTAAAAAATATCCAAACTTTTCAGCTGAGAATATTGACATTTCTGTGCATACTTTATCTTTCCCCAGTAAGTTAGTTTCTTAAGGAAGGCTTTCTACAAAGCTTCCATAGGGCAATAACTGTGGAAACCTGCCTGCAGAAAATCAAAGAGAGAAAAGAAGGAAGAAAAGGCCTTTGTTTAGGCTATTGCCCCGTCTAGGCAGGACGGGGGGATTCCAGTTGGCTAATTTCAATAAGGAGCAGACAGTGTACTAGACAGTGACCTTGACAGTGCTCCGTTTGCCATTATATTTTACCAAGAAGAATTTTTTTGTATTGTTTTATTACATATCGGGGTCAGATATGGGACTGTAGCAGAGCCTGGAGACTTCCTGTGCAGACACGCATTTGTTTGGATCTGTGGACCGGAGGCGTGGAGAGACGAGGCTGGGAGGTGCAACACATTGCCTCTTCTTCTCCCCCGAGGTAAAGCGGCTGCTACCAGCCTGCACCTTACTCATATGCACGGTCGCTTTTTGTTGCCATCACCACACCGCACCGTGTTGCTTCTTGCTAGCCGTTCCGACAACACGAGAAGCCGCTAAGTGCCATAGCTGCGCTCTCATATTATGTTGGACTAACGCGCTGCACGCATTGCGAGACTCACTAACTAGATGAAAGAATGTGCAGTGATAGGAGCTGCGGCGAAGGCTGAGACTCAGCAGCCTGTCCTGTTAAAAAAACATCTGATATTTGTCTTGCTATTTAAGGCCTGAGCGCGGCTCCGTGCCTTTGGGCTGAGAGAGGATGCGTGGTCAAAAGTGACAGATACGGCTATCACATATCGGCTGACTTGCAAGTCGTTCCCAAACAAGTGTTTAAATGAATGTTGGTGTTCTCACATAACACCTCATTGGCAAATTTTGTAGCGTTGAACTAGGGCTATCTAGCACGCATGTGCAACTCTCTGGCTGCCATGCGCATTTTCCATTACCCTTAAATGCATAATCAGGTGATTGAATGAGGTTTGTTTTAAATTATTATTAACTATGTCATGTTTCTGTTACCTGTGGATTTACCTATTTATTTAAAAGAGTAGTGTTTTCTGCAACATAAATACATTTTGAACGTGCTCCATGAGAATTGCGACTGTTTATCCCCAATATATTCTGCAAAATATATAAAAATAAAAAAAATGCTGGCTTTCAATTGGTTTGTCTATGTGAAAGTAATTTGCATTACCTTTAAGATAGAGTATTAGAGTTCAACATCAAGTTCAACGCACCGTGACTCTGCGTCTTGAACTTGAATTAACGCTGCACCCGCGTCCTTGGCAGCCTTTAAGAAATTGAAACACATTACAATATTAAATTATTTGTTCATGCTCTTTCCCTTCACTTTCTCCAAATCAGAAGAATTTTCCATGACGTTATTTTACTTTCTTTCTCTTTTTTCAACGGCGACTAACATCGCAGAGCCATACATGACATCTGTTGATATCAATATCTTGACTGAGCATTGGAGCAAGTTCTGTAAAAAAAAAAAAAAAAAAAAAAAAAATTCGTACTGGACTTGTTTAATAAGATCTTATCAGAAATAAAGAGGTGTTGTGAGGGTGCTTGGTCACAAGGAGAGATTTCAGAAGTTAGACTTCACCGCTTTAGTGCGAGTTGCGTGACAGACTGATGACCAAACGCGTTGTAAACTTCTGAAACAGTACTTTACAGGATTTGTATAAAATCTCCTTTATCAAACACCCTTTTTTGTATTTGTTCACAATGTGCATTGAAATTAAAAGGTGAGTTTCTTGTCTGCCTCCATATTTGCTCGGTGTCCTCACACCCGCTTCTAAATCAACTAATTAGTGCGATATAAAGCAGAGGGCCTCTCCGCTGATTGAATCAGTTAAGTGCCCTCTGATATCTTGTAAAATTCATATAAAAGAATTGCGAGAGGTGTAACTATCCCACCAGAGTTTGGCCAGCAACGTTTATTGGAGGTATCTGTTAAAGTTGCTCATGTGAGGTGTACTAGAGAATATGATGTGAAATATACGCTCTTAAAGTAACCTTGTAGAATATCGTCTTCTTCGTCTTTTTCTTCCTCTTCCTCCTCTTCTTCTTCTTCTTCTTCTTCTTTTTTACAGACCCAGTGGCTTCAACTCGCTGACCCTGTTACTGTAAATATGAGCAATGAGGATCAGTCTTTTTCTTAAAACAAGCTTGTAAATTGGGGCATCACGATTTTATGTGACACAAAATTCAACCATAATTTGTTAGAAAACAAGAAGTCGTATACGCACCCTCTCTCTGAAGAAAAAATAGTTTTCATAAGAAAAAAAAACTTTTGCCAGCATATAAAGATATTAAACGAGGCCGTGGACAGTTCCACTTGTGCAAATGGAAAAGAGACTCCCTTCTGGGCTCACAGAGAGAGAGAGGGGGGAGAAAAACAAGACTCTACATTTTAAATAAAAGGTTTATAGTATTTTTTAAAAAGCTTATAAACCGTTGTAATACAGAAGTTAATGTTTTGTTTTGTCTGAGATGGACCAAGTGGGTGGTACCATGTGAAGCACAACTTAGCCTGGCCACGTGGTGCCGGGATAACCAATCAGGCGCGGCTCCAGGTTTAACTATGTTAAATGTCAGATTGCAATAAACTAGAAGCTGTTTGTCGGGCCCGCGGAAATGGGCGAGCATAATCTCCTTAATCCAGGGTTTGTGGGACCTCTGGTAAACATCCACACGGGAGACACGTTTTACTTTCCGAATTTTAGAGCCTCAGGGGGACAGCTGGCGGGGCTACCGTCTCTCTCCTACCCGAGAAGGGACAATGTTTGCTCCCTCCCGTGGAACCCTTCGGAGCCGTGCAATGGATACTCTCAATCCTACTTTAGCAGCCCCGTGTCTATTAACCCTTCCTTCAATCGGTCGTGTGAGATCACCAGACCAGAGGAGGGCAAGTGTTACTACAACAACGGGAACAGAGAGATCTGCTCGGGGGGCGGCGGCGGCGGCGGCAGCGGCAGCCTCAAACGGGAGGACAGGGCAAGGGACGCATCTTCCCTAACATCTGACCACGGGATGCACGCTGGGATTGCGGGCGGCGTTGCCTTCTCCAAATATGAGTATGGGACGGAGCAGCTCACGCAGGATCCGCCGTCCTGTCAGTCGATGGAGTCCGACTCCAGCTCCTCTCTGCTGAATGAGGGCGGCAAGCCTCCATCCAGCGACACACAGACCCTGGTGTCACCGGGAAGCCATTCAGGCAACATAGCCGCAGGCGGAGGTGGGTGCTTCTTCTTATCTGGACATTTTAGATCAATAGTGGTGCAATAAACGTGTTGCTACTTTTTGATTTTATTTAATATGGCTGCAGCTATATTCGCCTTAGGGAGGGATTGTTATTTTGATGCACATCTTGCAGCCTTTTCAGGCTGCAGGAAACATGCGTGGTGCGCACACGCCACTAGGGGTTGCCCTAAAATACCCCATGCACCATGTGGTTGCGAGCAATCCCAGAAAACCCCTTCTGAACTATAGGTGTCTCCATATTTTTTTTTTATTTTTTATTTTTTGTGGGGGGGGGGCAAAACATTCAGCTGAGATCATCATATTTCCGCAGCTTAGGTGAGCTGATTTTGCTGCCTTCTTTCACTGTTCAAGCACAAATCAGTGAACTGACTTAAAGAGGAGTCACTTTGGTTGACTGCGTCGAAAAGACAAGAGGGAGAGAGTTTGTCCTCTTTAATGACTCGTAAACAGAATTAATATCTGTCGTTTTGAACTTGAGCTGTTTAACGTGCTCCTGAAACTAGCACACAAAAACAAAAAAACAAAACAAAGACAAAAAAAACAGAAGAAAAGTTAAGGTAAATGCTGTAGGTACGGCTTAGTTATTGCTTTAATGCTGTTTTAACTGCAACAATAAAACTTCCTGCGATGCAAAGCTGCGCTTTAACTAACTGTGGCATCCTCTGTGCAGGGCAATGAAAGAAAAGATAAAATAAATGCAATCTAGTGAAAATGTTCAGAGACACTGAAGCAATCATCAGACTAGACCAAAACAGGTCCAACTTTTGTAGAATCGTGCAGCTTGCAGTGGTTATCATTATACATACACAATGCAGTTTTTGCGAAGAAAAAACAACAACATTCCAACTCTCTCCAACTGTATAATGTTGCATTACCATATGACACCATTTGCGCTCTAATTGCGCCCATTTATGGCTTAAGCGATTGTTAGAGTGACCTGTCCCCCTCTAAGACAACAGATGCCCCCGTAGCGTCGCCATAACCTTGAAGATGACCGTGGTTTTGTAGCCTAACTGTGTTGACTAATCTGCTCCTTGACCCCCTTCCTCCTCCTCCACCTCATCCGTCCTCTTCAACCTCTTTCTCCTCGTCTCCTCTCCTCCAGGTGCCCCGTGGTACCCGATGCACACTCGGACCAGAAAGAAGCGCAAACCCTACTCCAAGCTCCAGCTGGCGGAGCTCGAAGGGGAATTCATGCTGAACGAGTTCATCACCCGGCAGCGGCGGAGGGAGCTCTCTGACCGGCTGAACCTCAGTGACCAACAAGTGAAGATCTGGTTCCAGAACCGCAGGATGAAGAAAAAGAGACTCATGTTGAGGGAGCAAGCTTTGGCCTACTTTTAGAGAGATTCGGGATATAGAAAGGTGATTCGATAAGCAGTAAAAAAAGGAAGAAGAAGAAGAAAAAAAAGCCAAGCCTACTACGCTCCCTTAGGTCTTCTTTCAATGCATGCTCTCATATATCCATCTTTATTCACATTGCAGGCTATCGTTAGATCCTTTTTGCTGGATTATCTCTAACGGTTCTCCCCCACCCCTTCAAAACAAGCCATTAAATGGCGTCATATAAGATGCACATCAGTGAGCCTTGAGGCGTGGTGTAATGGCACAAAAGCTGTGAAAATGTGTTTTATCTGTGTATCCCCCCACTCCCCGCCTTTGAACCACCAAAGCATATTTTTTGAGGCAATATGACAACATTCATTCTGTTTTAGCCTGAGAGATGAAGGCGTAGAAGAGGTCGAGGCAGAAATCTTAAGATTTGGGCCTAAAAATATCTGCGAGGTCAGACAGCCTGACTGCAACGAATCCGCGCTGTAATGTCTTTATAATATCTTCAGTTAAGACCTGAAGAAGGGAAAAAAGAAAAGAAAAAAAATCCATCCCGGCTGTTTTCTGCGTCCAATCGTGTAATTTGTTGCTCAAGAGGAGTGATTCCCATGTTTTCTTTTCTGTGTGTGCACGTTCACGGTCACGGGCAGGAGTGCTAGAAGTCTGGGTCTCTGCATGACAGAGGAGAGGCAAGTATAACAAACACATAAATATAACACAGCAACGGAATTTACAGCAGTACAGCCGAGCCTGACAGACTGCGCACTGAGGATTAAAACAAAAGAAATGAGTGCAAGCAATT
>NW_006800019.1:365594-374660 GCF_000485575.1 Poecilia formosa | reverse complement strand
CGCACCCACCTCCGCCTGCGGCTATAGTCGTAGTATTATTATTCTACTTCTTTTGTTACCTCTCAGCTTGTCTTAACAACAAACCACTGAGTCCTGCGTGAATTTTCACCGTTCGAAAACGGTCCTGGAGCTGCTACAACAGAAGAAAGTTCAGAACTTATGCCAGCGAAAACTCACGAAGGATGCGTGAATTGGGTGACTTAACAGTAGAAATTATTGCGTGGCAGTTCATCTCAGTCCGCCAGCTGTCACTCACATACTGTGGCGGATGTACGGTTTCAGGCCAAAAGGAGCATTTCTGAAACGTGTTGGTGCTCGTGATAATTACAAAATGTACATATAAAGTAAGCAGATAGAATAAAATAATAATAATAATAATTTTTAAGAAGTTTCAGGCCTTCGAGTGTGCTCGCCCTTGGACTTGGGTGTGACCGCAGTATATTATCTGTTATGTATTATGAGTAAGCTAAAAAAATAAAAATAAAAATAAAAAATGTTTGCAGCATGTTATTGATGTGAAAGTGCTACAAGTGGTATTCTGCGGGCCACTTTTTCTGTAGGTGACTTTTTGTACCCTTTCTTTTTTTGAACAAATCAAAACCATTAATATTAAAAAGCTTTTTAAATAAACGCCTTCGACGAATGTATTATTATTATTATTATTATTATTATTATTATTATTATTATTATTATTATTATTATTATTATTATGTTGCAGGGACGGGGAGCCGCTTAGGCCGACCTAATGTACTTGCAGTATAGTCTCCGTCCTTACCTTGTCCTCGTGTATAACTCTGTAAAATTAAGATATAATCATTATTGGTATTCGCATCCTTTTTTGAGGATCCCTTATCGCTATGTAATAGTGCTTTATGTTACTGATCGTCTTGTACAATACAGCATTCCATAACTATACCTCTCTCTATGTAGCCAGTTTGTAACTGTAAGGGGTTGGTGAGAATGTATAGGCCGACATTCAGAATGGATTTAAAAAAAATAAATAAATAAAATTTTGTTATTTTTTACCATTCACGACATGTTAAAAAGAACTCTGTTTTAGTGTAATAGTTGTCCATGATCGTACCTTTCATGATGTCGCCCACCCCACTGCATTCCTTTCTTTGCGCTTGTAAGGATTGCTACGTTGTCTTGTAAAAGTAATACTGATATGAATGTATATGCGTAAGGTCTTCAATAAACAGAATATTGAAACGTTTATTGGTGTTACATCAGTCTGTTATTGCATGGTACCTAGCTGCATATTCAGCCTACAAAAGAAAAAAAAAATCAGTTTCTCTTCTGGGATAGTTTTATTAAGACCTGACCTAGAACTTTAAAAAAGAAAAAATAAATAAATAAATATAACCACAATCAAATGCAGATTTGAAGATTAACCGGTCAGTTTGAGGTATCTGAGAAAATGTTTTGTTGGCGTGTGGCTCAAGCTTTCAAATGCATGCTACATAGGAGCCCACACAGGTTGGCCTAATTTTACTATGGCCGACAGAAATACAAAAATAGGTTATAGGTAGCTCTGATATAAGTGACCATGCAAAATGGCGATTAGGTTTACGTTGTACACCCTATGTTGCAATAACCTTTAATACGTACTTTGTGGAAACGTGCTTTTCTTATGAGTAAAAAAAAAAAATGTGTCTTTTTAAAACCCCTCAAGTTTGACCTGATCAGTGTCACTGCTTTGCTACAAGCCTATAACCTCACAGCTAAACACGCAATAGCTCTGTAAACCAGTAATAGGGTTACACCCCAGTGCTCCATATATGTATAAGACCTTTCGGGCTGGTCACTACTTGTGCGTCTCTGCGGTTTTCCTGAGCGATGTAAACGCGTAATAATTCTATATCGAAGCGGGGTTTTTTGTTTGTTTGTTTTCTTTTAATTAAATAATACCGGTTGAACATTCTTTCTCTGTGTTTTTAACCCGCAGAAGATTATATCTTGTAAGCTCTGCTAAGACTCTCCCTGCTGGCAGTGAAGTGTAAAGCCACACACTTGCTGAGCTGTGTTTTTTTCTGTCATCTAAAAAACAGCGCGTTTGTATTAAGCTGCTAGCAGTCTCAGTTAAGTGAAGTGTGTTTCCTGAAAAATAAAAGAAATCTTTGTGCAGTGTCAGTGTTCCGATCAGATGTTGCCATTGCAGTGAACTGTGAAAGGCTGCTTCTGCAACCAAACCACTGAATGTCATACTCATCTTTGCATTCTACCCACAACTCTCCTTATAAATGCGAGTGTAAGATTTCTTTCTCTCATTATATGACAATGCTCTGTTATGGGCGTTATAATATAGGCTTCGGTCCATTGCAGATTGTGTATTACAGTAGTTTCATTGTTTTCATACCGACGTTTTTGCAGTTTTCGGAAGCCTTTGATAGCTGTTTGCCTTGCCTCGTGGCGAACTACATTTTCCGGTTTGAGTGTTAACAACAAACCTCAAAAAAAAAAAAAAAAATATCACTCAATAAATTCGTCATTGTGTTGCACAATAGCCTTGACTGAGCAAGTGTGAAAATCCATATAAGTATTGCAACATCCCCATTAAAACAAATTAAAAGTGATGTCTCCATTCATGCATGCTGGCACAACGTGTCCCACGAAATATTCATAATAATCACAGCAAATAGTCTATTAAATCTAAAATACACGGTTTTTAGAATTTTCTTGATAAGCGTGTATGAGTTTTATATTTGTCCTAGGATGATTTCATGGAGTGTAATAGGTTGAATCAAAAGGTGATGCAAAAGCGAATGTCAAACTCTAGTTTTGGATTTTAAAGAAAAATAGCTCCCAGATGCTCAGTTAAGCGTTGGATTAGAGATGAGCTGAAAAATCCTTTTACTTGTCTACACAATTTTTAAGAGGTGCGTAAAGACATATTCCAGCAAATAAACTCGAATTAGTCTCTTTAGCAATGGAGAATAAATCCGTGCACAATCCGTAATGCACAATTTATTTTATTTTTATTTATTTATTTTATTTTTTTTCTAAGCTTCAGTGAAGTATGTCAGTTAAATGATTAAACTGTCTGAACATAGGAGAAGATTCTGATTTATTCCGGAATGTGATGCATTTATAATAATAATAATAATAATAATAATAATAATAATAATAATAATAATAATAATAATAATAAACATGTCGGTATTAGAATGTTTTTCATTTGTTCAATGTGATTTCCTGACTCTGTGCGCTACCTTCTCCAATTAGTTGGAGGCAAAACAAAATGTGCAAAACGTACATAATGAAGTTCAGGATCACTTCTATTGTTTGGAATAAATCCTTCATAGTAAACGGGGGGCACAAATAGGTTTCACTGATTCATGCAAAATTGAATTCAAGCTGTGAGAACTCTCCAGATGTAGGTTCCAAAAGCTGCGTCTTCATGCTTTTGAACTTGACATTATATTATTTTTTTGTTGTTGAAACTGTGGATGGAAGACGGAAAAGGAAGAAATCAGATTATCCAATTGTCATGATTTGTAACAAACAGCAACAGATTACTGTTCAGTAAACTGAGGAATTCGGGTCTTGAACAGAAACAATTAACATAATTTATTTAGCCGAATGCATTTGGGATTGTGAGGGGGAACGCGTGGGCATCCAAGCAAGCTGAGCACACTGTCATTGTGTTTCCCCGCTGTGATTAAACGCCGGCTTAATTTTCAGGCCAGTAATGGTGTATAAATTGGTTGGATTATTGTTGCAGAAATACTTGGCGAGGAGGGCTTTGACTGGACTTCTGTTCAGTTGAACATATTTCTCTTGGAACTAGCGGATCTGATGATTTTATTCTTAACTTTCCTTGTGGCTTTTGCTAGAAACATTTCACGCATACCACGGACTCCGTCGACAGTACTTTCTATGTTGCACTAAGCTAAGCAAAACGCTAACGGAATGATATGTCTACCCATGTCTACATAAGTATAGTTAAAAATTAAAGTGAGGAGTAGCTGTTAACTAAAGGCAGGTTGTCTCTTGTCTGCGCGCTCGAGCTTCGGATATTAGGGTTTGCAGGTTTTTTACAATCTCTCTTTCACTGCTCTTGAGGACTTTTGACTTTGAGACTGGCTAAATCTTTTTATGGCGGCCAGTCTCCGCGTCCCAAAGGTCAGTGAGCTTCACAGTGCCCTTCGCAGAGAACTTGTGTGGCATGCGGTCTACGTCCCCCGCCGCCCCGTCTTCCGTTTATGGCACAAAGCTGGCCAGAGAAACAGAAAGCAGTGTTATTCCTGGTAAAGTGTTTCTGTTTGGAGAGTGGTGCGTGCGTGTGAGGTGTGTACGTGCGCGCGCGCGCGCGTGTGCGTGTGTGTGNTGTTTGGAGAGTGGTGCGTGCGTGTGAGGTGTGTGTGTGTGTGTACGTAGGTGTGTGGGTGCGTGTGTGTGTGAAGCAGCGTGAACAACACTGCAGGAATGGCCGTGATTGTTTCAAAGAAGAGTGTTAATGTGATAAAGACAGGATAGGTAGGATACTTAAAGTTGCAGATCCATATCTTTTTACGTCTCACGGAGCTGTTATGTATTGATTTTAGAATGATTTGAAATGAGTCCTCAATGCGCCCGCGTTTCTGTTTTGCCTGAAACGTGGCATCTTATTAATTTGTTTTTTCAGGGGCGACAGGCGTACAACAAAAATCCGGAAGTAGGCCGTGAGGGTTTCGGTGGCGCCACAAAAGCAGCTTTACCCCTTTTTACCCCAAGTGTCTATGGCGGATATGCGCTCCTAATCGATTTGTGTATCACAATTTCAAATCAGCACTCCAGTCTTTCTGATTTTGGCGTTTATTTATTTACTTTTTGCAGCTTTTATCTGGGACCCGTCATAATCAATGTGCAACTTGTAATTAAGTTAGTTTTTTTGTGTTTAGATTAGATTCTTCACAAGAATTGCATGGGATTTTGTCTTGTTTTGCTTTTAGAAATATCTTTTTTTTTTGGATAAGGACCGTCTGATGCGTTTGGGCCTCCACGTAACCATGATGAAGGTCAAGTATGCTGGGGGCGGCCAGCTTGAACCTGCGGTACCTGCTGGAAGCTACTTTTTTATATATATAAATGCACGTTTGACATCACCTGCTCAAAAAAGAATTCGCACTGTTTCAAGGCACATGAAGTGTAGCTTTGGTCACAGTGTTAGCCTACAATAATACAGGTATACAATTCTCAGGGAGTTGTTTTGCTTACTGCCTCTTTTTGCTCGAGCGTCTCAGTCTGCACAGCGAGCAATAGCGGTGGACAAGCAGGGAGCCATTTTTAGTGATATCGGAAGCATTCAAAGCGCGGAGCATCTATTTAGAGCTCACATTATGAGCCATTCGAATTCGACGGCGCCGCCGAACACGAAAAATAATATATTTGACTCTTTGACACGAAATAAGCCAACCAGACTGGACTTTGTCCCGGTTTAAAAAAAAAAGAAAAAAAAGAGACTTTTTTACGTCTCGGTTTGTCTCATGGCTATTTGTTTTTCTCTCGCCTCCTTGTAATAACCCAATTAAGACATTAAGACATGTTTTAAATTAATCAAGTCAAGTTAGTCAACGGATGTAGAGGTGATTGACAGCTCAAATCCAGATTTAATTTAAAATTTGGGGGGAGGGGGAAAGGTGCGAGCTCATCATATAAAATTCAAAATATGTCAATGGTGGGCATAATTTTCCACTTTTTAAAATGTTCATGCAGTTATTCACTTATAATTGCGCTATTATCCGAGCAATGGTAGCATCTTCTAAAGATTATTTAGAATTTCAAGAGGATAAGCCATGCGTTTACAAGTTGTGCAGCCTTCAATTAAGGGCGCGTCTACAAATATATTTTTAACTATATCGGCATGTGACAGGCCTTAGCCCGGAGTGCTCATCAGTTCAAGAATTTGTTCTATTTCTCTTTTTTTCTGTCCTTTCTTACAATTGAACTGACAGTGAAACTGGGCGCCTGTAGCAAAAGTATTTTATTTTTTTTAATGTTGTCAATTTTCTATATTAAATCTGGTCAAAAATGCATAGATACACATCTGTTCTGTTCTGATTTCAGCCGGTTCAGAAAGTTTTCTGATTTTATTTTATTTTTTTATTTATTTTTTTTTTTTCCTGGGAAGCCTAAACAAAAACAGAACTAGAGACAGGGAGTTCCTGCGCGTGGTGATTCCTTGTGATGTGAAATCATTTAATACTTCTAATAAAAAACTTAACACATTGTTGTGAAAGCTTTATGTCCGTGTGGTTGAATGTGAAATATACTCTGGAGATCGCTCCAAATGGAACAGCAATATGCGCCTCTGTGTTGTCTGCAACTGTTGCCACCACATGTTCTGCAGAGTGATGCATTCACTGTCAAAATGTTATAATAAATTGAAATAAAATGATGAAAAAGAAAAGAGGAGAGTGGGTTCTTTAGTGTAATGCTTGAAACAATTTGCAGCACTCTCAGCTGAATTTAACTGCCCGACTTACATCCAATTAAACCTTGGGCCATGAGGGGACGGTGATATGATTACACAAGGCTTCCCACATTTAGCCATGACTTCAGCGGGCTTTGCAGCAGCGTCTTGGTGAACTTAGCTCATTGTGAGTGCGTTGGTGTGCATGTGTGTGTGTGAGAGCTGTATCATTTGGGGGAAGGATTTATAACCACAAAGCCAAAACATTATAATATTTAGGAGGCGTCATTTTTTTTTCTTTTTTTTTTCTTTTTTTTTTAGTTCCTCCGGGTGACACCTAGGTTAACCATTTTAATTATGGTGCTTAGTAGCGATACGTAGCTTAAATTCCTCAGACACAGTCGTTAAAGTTACTGCTTCAACTGTGATATTTAAGACGAACGCATGGCAAAAAGCAGTCAACAAATTATCATGACAGTTTCCTGAACTCTACTCCCGTGATATTGTTAATCAGGGAGTCGCTTCCTTTCTGTATTGAAGAAGAAGAAGAAGAAGAAGCTGCTGCGGATCAAGTCAGCTGAGGAGAACTTTGCCTGCAAACCGGCTGCCACATCCTCTACTCATATTTGGTGCAGCATAATCAAACATTCCCGGGTCCTATTGCTCACTGAGTTTGTCCTCCAGAGAAATGAACACATGCTGAAGCTTTATTCTTTGACTGATGGTCTGAGTGCGCCCAGGCGAGAAAAGTCGGTGTTTTTAAAACCCTCGGAAATCGGATTTTGCCAAGTAGTGGTCATATTCTACCACGTTATGACACATGCGGCGACTTGAAAACAAGAGGAGCGCTTGTTTCCCTGACATTTAAAAACTTAGTAAACAGACTGAAATGATTTCCTTTTCCACCTCCCTTCTCTTCTTGTCTTGATTAGAGGCTTTGATGCTTGGATTTTATTATTGCATTGCTTATTCATACTGCGGCATTACTTATTAATGCAGCATTAATACACATCATTGGAAAGATGATGATGGAGAAATGAATTGACAATGTTGTTTTGGTCTGTCTGTCTTAGTGCTTTTACCGTCTAGAGAAATAAACAAAAAATAAAACATTTTATTGCTGCTTCATGCATATTATTTGTTTCATAGAAAATTAGACAAGCAATATTTATTTTATTATTGTCAGCTGCCAAATAATATTAGTTTAAAAAATATTTGCCGTCACTGTAAGTACTTGCATGTTTAACTTAGTGCATTTCATTTATTGCAGCAAGGTAAAAAAAAAACAAAAAAACATTTTTATGTAAAATTCATGATTTCGCAAATGCAGAAACCAAAGCAACAGCAGCAGCAGCAGCAGCAGCAGCATGTATCTTGAATGAGAAGCCTCAAGGCCAGTGTTTTTTACACAAATATTTCCATAGCTACGCTTGATGATTTGAACCCACGACAAAGTAAATCGGCAGCTGTGCATTCAGAGGCGCAGACAACTCAGTATTATTTTTCCTCTACTTCTTTTTCACAAGTCTTTTTAGCACGTTGCACATACATTCCAAGACACAAAAATTCAGATTTGCATTTAAAAATCGAGAAATCTGAATTTGCCTATTTGTAAAGAGGGAAAGAGACAGAGAGAGAAAGAGAGAGAGAGACACAGAGAGAGAGAGAAAATAAATCATGAACATTTTTTTAATTAGCAACTTCACTCACAAAAATTCAGATTTGCATTTAAAAATCGAGAAATCTGAATTTGCCTATTTGTAAAGAGGGAAAGAGACAGAGAGAGAAAGAGAGAGAGAGACACAGAGAGAGAGAGAAAATAAATCATGAACATTTTTTTAATTAGCAACTTCACTCTATTTTTGAAATGCAGAATAGAATATATTAGTTTACTGAAATCCAAATTCCTCTCATTCTCCGCGTTAATGGTTTTCTATGGAACAAAGGGGATTTAGCGTTACTGCAGTCATTCGGAGTTTTATGGTTGGACGTAGAGAGGATTTTAGTGGTCAAATTCAAGTGCTGTGTCTGGACAGCTGTCTGCTTTCTTTGTACTTGGATGCAGGAAGCATCATGTGAGACAACCTTTTGTTTGCTGGAGGTAGTAAACAAGTTAAAGCCATTGCCACGTTTTAAACTCCAAGTTTCCAACTCTCAGATCTTGACCATGTTGCTCTTTTTTTTTTTTGCTCTTTCTTTTACTATTGGAAATCAAAATAATAAGAACAATAAAATATAGAAAGTCTTTCTTTTAGCAGATTTTTCAGCAACACGTGTGTCAAGGGAGTTTAATAGAACGCCTGCATTATTGGGTTAGGATTTAAGAGTCTGTTTAGGAAGTTCCCTGTGATCAGAAACAATGGGGCGTCGTATTAATTTCGCCTTGTAACTGTATCAGTCTATAAAGACTCAAAGATGGGGCTCAGCAGTACAATTAAAAGTCTGAAATCACACGCAGCTGCTCTTTTTCCCTCCAAACCTTTCATTTTACGGGAGTTTTTTTTCTTTCTTTCTTTTTTAAGTGTGTCCGCTGTCAACCACTGATAAATGTCAACATATATGTGAGAAATTAAGAAACAGATAGAATCCTTCTGGTTCTCTTTATAGTAAGCGTCGGGGTAGAGACACCTATCAGAAAGAAGTCATGTACATGATCGGATTATTTTCTTTTA
>NW_006800019.1:362065-364274 GCF_000485575.1 Poecilia formosa | reverse complement strand
CACACACACTCAAACGCTGCACATATCTCACTAATTGTCATAAGCCAGCAAACAAGAATCTGTAACTGGTTTGCTCGGTGCGCCTGTGGCGTTTGAAAATTATTCGTTTGAACCTCCTCGATCCACCTAAAGCCAACCACTCCTACACATCCAACTCTTCCAAATTGATATATGACAATATCTACTTTCGATCACGTGTCTGCGGGGCGACTTAGACGGATTGCGCGTCATCTCGCCTTCCCAAATTTTTCCCCTTCTGCTGCAGCTCGAATCCAAAACATCTATCTATAGTGGCCGAGTAGCGAGAGAGCGAAAGATGTTTAACTCGGTGAATCTGGGCAACTTCTGCTCCCAGACACGCAAAGACCGGACATCCGAGTTTGGGGACAGGACGGGCTGCGCTTCCAACATATACCTCCCCAGCTGCACCTACTACGTCCCCGAGTTTTCCGCCGTCTCCTCGTTTCTTCCGCAGGCCCCTTCGCGGCAAATCAGCTACCCTTACTCCACGAATCTGTCTCAAGTGCAGCCGGTGCGGGAAGTTTCGTACGGCTTGGACCCCGCCAGCAAATGGCACCACAGGAGCAACTATGCGTCGTGCTACTCGGGAGAGGATCTGGTGCATAGAGACTGTCTTCCTCCATCCACCATGACAGAAATGCTCATGAAGAACGAGAGCGTGTACAGCCACCACCATCACCACCATGCCCACCCGGGATCCAATCACCCTTCCACGGGCTTTTACTCTGGCGTGGGGAAGAACAACGTCCTCCCACAAGGCTTCGACCGCTTTTTCGAGACCGCATACTGCAGCAGCACGGACAATCAGTCAGACAATTGTTTACAAAAGGGCGAGGGAGGGAAGCTGGAAAGCGACTCCCAGCAGCAGCAGCAGCAGCAGCAACAACAGCAACAGCAGCAGCAGCAGCAGGACGCCACAGCGGCTATATCTGGAGTCCCGGAGCCGGGGAAAGACCCAGACGATGAGGAGGAACACACGAATTCAGGCTCCTGCACCTCTTCTTCCGCCACAGCCAAGGACGGAAACGCCAGCAAGAGCAGCCACTCGAGTAGGTACAACCGAAGCTGTAAAACGGGGGGAAGGTTAAGGGGACTAGACCGGTGTTTTGTCGGTCAGATTTTATGTGGAGTTTTATAAGCATTCAAAGGATTTTATTATAACCCTACAAAGCTCTTTCTTGCAACGGGAAGAATTTTTACGATGGGAAAAGGGCTTTGAAAAAAGAAAAAGTGGGGGATGTTATACACAGACGCCTCTATGGTGAGAGTCTGTGAAATTTTTTAAGAGAGAGCTATTGTGACAAATGTTAACTTTGATCGTGAACTTGCGTTGGTCATTTTTAAGGGATTTTCTTGTTGGGGCTGTCGTGTGTAAAAACCAATTGGGCAGAACATTGCTTTTGGCGTCCGGTGAATTATCTTTAGCACAGGGTTTGCGCGCAAAAAGTCATGCAGCAAAGAGCATTAAGCACAAAACTATCTATCTATCTATCTATCTATCTATCTATCTATCTATCTATCTATCTATCTATCTATCTATCTATCTGAAATATGCTGTGAAGATGCTAAAAAGCTTAATATGCGGTCTAAATAACGTTTTTAGAAATGACACGATCAGAAAATTATATTGATTAGCTATCAACTAAAATTAAAGCTAACTATTATTTGCCAGTGTAACTAGTTCATCCAGTGTGTGGTTTAAAACCTGAGACTTAAATTTGTCCACTTTCCACGCTAGCACACACACACACACAAACACACACACACACGCACACGCACACACGCACACACGCACACACACACACACACACAAATGTATTTCCCCGGTCACCTGTTTGATAAGGAGTGATAGGGCCATTGGGGTCTGCACAGGGGCCGCTGCAGACAAAAATCCAATGCATCCACTGCCAGAAGATTGTACAAATTGTTTAGTTTAGCTCCAGAGGAATGTGGCGCACATAATGCAGGGCGAAAATACTTTTTGTTATTGTGTATTTGTAACAGATAAACACGTACTTAGCGAGGCTGTAAGTTGATATTATTCCCTCCGAACTATTTTGGATATTTAGCACTCTTTATGGCTGGTTTATCTGATAGCCTCAGCTACTTCACTTCATGAATGTGGTTTGAAATGTTATCATTGCTAATGCCACTGACACAGGATTTTCAGCACCTGGCGAGCCTATTG
>NW_006800019.1:352141-361887 GCF_000485575.1 Poecilia formosa | reverse complement strand
TATTCACCACTTGATCTGCTCATAATAATATTTGTATAATTTTCTTCCTCATCCAGGCGTCCCTCGAACAAGGAAGAAGCGGTGTCCCTATTCCAAGTTTCAAATTCGAGAGCTGGAGCGGGAATTCTTCTTCAACGTTTACATCAACAAGGAGAAGAGGCTCCAGCTTTCCCGAATGTTGAACCTCACCGACCGCCAGGTTAAAATCTGGTTCCAGAACAGAAGAATGAAAGAGAAGAAGCTGAGCAGAGATCGCTTGCAGTATTTCTCTGGAAACCCCCTGTTGTGAGCAGAAAGAGTGTCACAGGACAGTGGCATAGAGGCCTCCTCCTCTTTCTTCTCCTTATCTCATTGAATGAATGGTAATCGTGGGCATAACCGTTTTTGTTTTTTTTTTACCACAAAGAGGAGCCCATATCACCAACAGTGCAATGTGAAAAAAAGTGAACAGTGGAAGAAAATAGGCCTTCAATAAGGGGAAGGGGATAATGTCGCCATTTTCTTATTATCCTGCTGGGCGGCGATGAATTTCTAGCTGGTTTTACCCCCTCTGACAAAAAGGCCTGCGTTAGAATAAACATTTATATGCTGGTCTTGAAAATGTCCTATTTATCACGACTCTCCGTTTGTCTTTAATCTACTGTTCTTATCGACATATTTGTTAAAATATCAGCAGACAACTTTTAGCTCTTACTCCAGCCTCTGGTCAGTGTATATAGCATATCAATATCTAAAATATTTCATCATCGACCAGAGTGTGGGCAGAATTTTTTTTTTCCAGGCTGTATTTTTTTGTTCCTCCTTGAGAGATGTGATATCCAATCTGTGAAAGTATTACATCCCCTCCCTCAATCCCACTCACCCCACCCTCCCCTCCGGCCACGTTCATGTATACAGAATAGCCTATGCAATGTGCATTCGTGACTGTAAATAGGCATATGTTGGATCTTTTTTTTTTTTTTTCATATCCCTGCTGCTATTTTTCAGCACACTTGCCCATGCCACACGAATAGCTTTAATGGCGACTCTTGTTAAATTATTTGCTTCAGACATTTTGGTGCTTTGGATCGCAGAGAGGATGAGCAGATCGTCGGCCTGTGTATCGCTACAATAACTAAATAAACAGAAACCTATAGGCAAAACTCAACGACTTTGTGCTATTTGTGCTGTTACATTGCATACTCGTCTTTTTTTTTTCTTTTTTTGATTTGGCACAACGCTGTTTTTTTATTTTTATTTTTTCTTGTGTGACTTGCATGCTTTTTGGAAATAGCAACTTGTGTTAAATTTGAATATGAAGACCCTGGCACAATTTACTCCCCTATGCGTTTGGATACAAGCGTTAGAAGTGATACGATTGAAAGCTCAAGTATCAGCGAATATTACGGGAACCTGTTTGCAGATTTTCTAAATTTTTTCCACGTCAAATCCCACTTTAGGCGTTTGCTCGCGCGTTAAACGAACCACAGCTTAGATCTTACATGGGGAGAGCGAGAGAGGCCAAGAAGGGAATGATAACCTCTTTTAGTAGACACTAAATGGAATCGCCACTCTTGTAGTCTAGACGCTGCCATAAAGACAGGGGCACTAAATGGCTATTTTTTTCTCTTAATTGCACCGTCTGTTCTGGGGAAATGGTGTTCACTTCCGCACTAAATAGTAAACAAGCAAGACTAGATGTCCTATGGAAGAACAGTGAGAAATAGAGCTTTTAGAGATGAACTCGGTCTGTGACATATGCAAGAAAAAAAAGAAGAAAACAAAAAACGTGGGCAGCAGAAAGCAAACGTGTGAGAACAGTGTGTGTGTGTGTGTGTGTGTGTGTGTGTGTGTGTGTGTGTGTGTGCGTGTGTAAGAGTATGTCTTATGTTGACGGAATTGACGCATGTGTCTTGCGAATGTGACGGTGCGCTCACCACATGTGCGCAGGATGATTGCACGTGTGCATTAAGCACAATGTATAATTAAATATAGTCTTTGAACTTCAATAATGTCAAGGCCTTCACCTTTAACCCGCCGCAATAAAGTGGAATCATGGAGCCCGGAAATGGTCGCAGCGGCGGAACGGACCAATGGGAGTGAGTGGGAACAGAAAGTGGAATGCGTACACAGGACCAACTTTGACCTTTCGCATTAAACTACAACAGGTAACTTTGCCAGCTTTAACACATCCAGTAAATACACTTTATTGTCCCTGTTAAAAAAAAAAAAGAAAAAACGTAGGTGTTCACGCATGAGGCGATTTTAAATGTGCAGATTTGTACTCAGTTCGCACACAAATTGAGGGTTTGTATGTGTGTGATGATGTGATTGTTAATAAATTACTATATGATTATGTATTTGTATCACAGATATTTTGTGCACATTCACAATTTCAAAGACAATCATTTAGAATAGAGCTGGTGAAGTTTGGTCTAATGTTTCTTTTTTTGTCTGATGCTTTTAATTTGGAAAAAACAAAGATGATGGAAAAAGACTCTTTGTATTCACGTGACTTTCTTCTTCTTTTTTTTTCTTGGATCGCCTTCCTGTGACGCTGAATTAATTATAAACACAGTAAAATTGCATATCTTGAGGCAGTATCAGCAAAAAGTGGGGGTTGGGGTCGTTCAATCTAGAGAGGATGCGCACAGGCAGAGATCAAGGCTACATGCTCCCCCGTCTTACGCCACACCTACCAACCTTGGCCCCTGGACGGTGACGTGAGTAATTTGTAAATTTCCCCAACACCCAACGTCACTAACACAGAGCTCTGGGGGTCTTCTGCGAATGTTGTCCATCAACCACACGGGGGCCAGGATTCCCTTCTTCCTGGCCTCGGCGCTGGTTCGTTTTCCTGAACGGGAGCCTGAAAGTGACATCAGAGCAGTAGTGGCCTACTGTTATCCACAAAGAAGTCCTCTCGGATGATGTGCTGTAGCAGAAGAAAACCCTAATCCCATCAGTGAGATCCTGCTATGTTCCAGTCTGGTTTCTGCACTTGGGAGATGTTGGCAGGGAAAATGGCGACTTACTTTTTATTTTTTATATTTTTTATTTTATTTTTTTTAAATAATTGTGGCTTTGAAAGAAGGAGGAAATAGAATAATGTAGCTGCGTAACAATCAGTGAAAGGTTGAAGCTGTATTTTTATTTTTTATTTTTAAGTAGGAAAGAGTGGGTCCTTTTTTTGTGTACTAGCGTGGACAATAATTTTCTAAATCTTCAGCGGCCCATGGGAAAACAATAAATTGGAAAAATAAAGTAATGGAAGATAACCTCAGTATTTTTAAAAAAAAAATCCATTACGTGTCATTTCACGTCTACCATGTACGTTTGTCTTAAATTAATTACAAAAGCAAAAAACAAAAATAAAATAAAAATGCTGGTTTGAACACTGTGTTCAAACCAGCATTTTTATTTTATTGGCTTCTTATGTGCAAGAAGCCATTGCACATAATTCAAAGATAATTCTGGGATATTTTTAAAATATGATCATATTGTCTTTATTTATTTTATTTTATTTAGTAATTTATTTTTGGAAGGGGTAAAAGCGTGGACAATTATAGCAAAGTTTCACCTTTAAAGAACATAACGTGTTGGACAGTAGAGCGCAGAGTTCAAAGTCGTCTTCAACATGAGATAGAGTAAGTGAGCAAAGTTGCATAAACTTTCTAAACAACGTGTGGGATTGTTTTTGTAAAAATATACGCCGTGTTTACTTTCAACTTGCTTCCAGTGAACTTTAACTATTAAACCAAAATGTATCTATTTAGGTAAAAACAATCTATTTTCTTTTTTCAGGTGAACTATGACCAGTTTGCCAGAGTTACCTTGATATTATTGTTAGAAGATGGATTATTTATTTATTTATTTATTTTTGTTTAGGTTTGAGGGGTCAATACGTATAAAAGACTGTCAGCTACAAAAAATTAAATAAAATTAAATAAAATTAAATTAAATGGGAGCAAAAGTCATTTAAACTGCTGTCATTTTTTAAATATTGTTTAGCTCATTTGATGAAATTCAATTGTTAATATTTTTTTTCCCATTTTTGTCAGGCATGTTGTTATTTTACTATATTTGTCTGTAAAAATGTTTGATTCTTTAAAAATTTTAAAGACTTTTTCTTTTTACCTTGCATTTGACTTCATTTAAGTATTTCCCCATCATAATAATTTATTATAAATTCTTACTCGGTTTATCTTCTATTTTGAAGTAAATATAGGAGTATCCCAGTTCCTTATTCCTCCGCAGATACTAATCAAAGGGTTATAGGCTATTCAATGGTTTTACACTACAGTGTCTCAGCACCTAACCTGTTCTATTGGGCTATAAAACAGCTCCTCGCTGTAAAACGAGCTCCTGCTCTTTCAGCAACAGCTCCCTCTCTCAAATGCGATCGCGGGGTGCCGTTTATTCTTGCCACCAAAACAAGCCTTATTAAAATAAATAAATAAAAAAAAAAGGTTTTTTACATTTGAAATGGTTAGCGTGTGTGCATGTGGGTGTATTCCCTGTCCTCGTGTTTTGCTGTTAAATCTGCAACACTGCTCTACTTTTGTTGTTGGTGTTTAATTAAGCCCTTACATGATTCTGGAACCATAAATTTGCAGTTGCGCATGGGTTGGACACCAGCATGAAAGGCAAAACAAAGCGCAGTCTCCCACACATCCAACTGGAAAGATATTTCAAAGTGGCTGCCAGGAAGTAAATTGATTGTGTCGCCTCGTTGCAGCTCCTGGTTGGTGGGTCTGCAGAGAGGAGAACCCACGCAGCATTCGACACTCTTACCTGTTCGGATTATAACAACCTCCAGGTTTGCAATCAAACAGGCGATGATTTTGCTTAGACAAGTGTAAAAACCAGGGTAAAATACAAGCATAGTCAACTCCCGTTCTCTCAGTTAGTGTGTACATGTGTGAGGCTGTTTTGAGGGATTTCTCGAAGGCTTAAAGGCGCATGTGCAGACATGCACATGTGAAACCGAGGCGCTGTCGTTTCATACCAAATATGTTAGTTCGACTGAAAAGTGCTGTTCCTTCTTCAAAGACGAAAACTAAGTGAAACAAAATGTGTCTCGGTGAAACAGCCGTGACCCGTTCTCATCTTAAGAACTTGGCCCGGGTAAACAATCAGCATGTTGTTGTGGGAGCAAATTTAGACATGGCCAAAACCATGGCCAACAGCATGCTCCTTTTCTGAATATGCTTTTATTTTGTTTCATGTACACTTGAATAGCCCTCTTCAGTGCAAACAGTAACACAGTGTTTCAGATTCACGGAGACTCGATGACACTAATTTCGCTCTCGTGCAGTTTCCTGCTTCTGTTGCAGCCTTTCCTTTTAATTATCTTCTGTCTTATGCGACAATAAGTTGTGCTTCTTGGAATATGTGTGATTCAAACAATGAAAATTCCACGAATTCTTTGGTTTCTTTCAGCCTCGTTAAAAATCTGTTTCCATGACGCCGTGTGACTAATTTGTCCTATAATACCATTTCTTCTTCTTGCAGGGTGTGTGAAATTTCACCATAGCACCTTTTCTCGTATCGCTTACATGTCTTAAGAAAAAAAAAATCTAAACTCAAGTTTTGAGCAAGCCTGTGATTTTCTTAGGTGTAAAATAAGACTGTATGTAATTTTTTTTTTTTTGTGCTAAGCAGATGGTGGCTTGTCGGCTAATGTATCATGTTATAAGATAGCCACCCTGTGAGATTCTTCATCTGTTTTTATATAAGGCAGATGCCTGAGTGTATTAAACAGTGATGATATTGTCAATGTCAATATTACTTCTTTCAAGCTTTAGTTTATGATCTTTGTCCTCCCCTTTGAATAATTTCTACAGATTTTTTTTTTACCTATGAGAATCTTGCATGGCCAAAACTCTTTTTTTCTTTTCTTTTTTTTTGTCGTGTAAGGTCAATCTTTCACATTTTCTTCATCATGACTGTAGAGGAATGCGAACCACAAAGACGAAATTAACTTATTTCGACTACTATCTTGCCAAAAAGGTTTTCTCTGCACATGTTTATGTTCAGGTTAGACGGGCTGCCCGTTTCAAATGAGCGTGCAATGCTGCCCTTGCCGTTGAAGGTGATTCTGAACTGCGCAAGCACACTAACTCACGCAGTTTGGATGCAGCGATACCAAAACAAAACAACAAATGACGAGCACATTCGCCGACGCAGCAATAAACCATCTCAGGCGAGAGTGAGCCGCGCAGGTTTGCTTTAAATCCACATTTATTAGCCGTTTCACCCAATGTATTACTTTATTTCTCTATCTGCGCAGACGCAAACACAAGTTAGCCAAATACTTCCCCCAAAATCCCTCAACGCCATCAACCACGCTGTCGTGGCCGTGCTCTTCGGGATTTTCCTCGTGTAAAACTGAATAATTAAAGTTCAAACATTTAGAGGCAAACTGTTGGGATAAATAAAATAACCAATTAAATTTATGCTATTTTTTGCATTTTTTTTTCTTGTAAATCGAAAATAAACTCTGGATGTCTCTTTATTGTTAAAGTGGTTGCGTTCTTTCCACCGTGTATTTATGCGGCGTAAAACGTCCTGAGGAGCACTAATTGCAGCAGCAAAAACAAAAACAAGACATAACAACCTCCCGACTTCACACCCTTGTCACTCAATATCAGATGAACTGATGCTTTTAACTACACACTTCCTATGGAAAATAGCACATCTAACTTTCCGTAACACACTTATAAGACACAAATATAATAATAATAATAATAATAATAATAATAATAAAAGGGATGGAGTTATCCCCTTAAAGTATAAATATCACAAAGACAACTTTACTCTGTTAAACAATTCGCCCAGCTTTATTAAAAGTGAAACACAGTTAGAAACTGTTGTTGTTTTGCTTTTCTTTCAGTGTTCATCGTGTCATAATAAGCATACCAACACATTTTAACAGCTCATTGGAATATATTTATATATTTTTTAATATGCAGGATAAATTGTGGAAAAGTTTAATCAACACACACCCTCTTCTGAAAAATAAAGAGTCAAAAGATTTTATTTTAAATCAGCAACACACCATTATGGATTTAAAATAATAATCAAGGCATAATTTTGCAAGCATTGCCGGCTGGTTTTCTTATTTGCTACCCCGGAAGGTGCTTTCGTAGAGACTAAAACACAAAGAAAAAGGAAGCAACTTGCTCAACATAATTTCACATTTAATTTTCTTTTACACCAAACACATAGAAGTAGTTATCCAGAATAAATGTCACGTTAATTAAAAAAAAGGAAGAAAAACATCCCACAATCAGGTAAATAATGATATGGTTATGTATGTCTTACTTATTTTAGTTAAGAATCTTGAATACGACTAAAACAAAAACAGTAACTTTTAACGTCTGAACGAATTCTGGTACACATCTGCAAAAACAATCATTCACATTGCATATTTGCCGATTGCTTTTCATTAGTTGATGCTTTATTTAAATTACAGCTTTATATTTCAGCAAAGGTTAAATACTAAGCTAGAGCTTGCCATGTTTTTTCTTTTTCTTTTTGGCAATAACAAAGGAAACTGAAAGGGAAAAAAAGAACTGAACGAAAAATATTCTCAAATCCATCTCACCTTGACATCACTGCCGCCAGGGTTTTACTAAATCACACGACGAATAAACAAAGCTTCCTTTAACCACTTCAAGACCTGCAAACTTAAATGTTTACAAACCAAACCTTGAGTGTCTTAAAGAAATCCTTGCCGCAGCCACAGCAACAGCAGTCTGTTCTTTGTTCTTCCTGTTGAGGGCCTCCCGGGCTATGCGGCACAACCGCCACTAGGTGGCGCTCGCGTTCCACCAAAAGCCACCAGCTTTCCCAACTTGACCGCGCTGACGTCACTCCAGTCTGGAGCATCAAGGCCACTTCCACGCCGCTATTGGTCTGAAGCTCACATGACATGTCTCCGAGCATCCATAATTGTGTTACAGATATTTTTTTGCACCCCCCTCCAAAAGATGTCAGCATCCTACTGTCCTTGTTCTCCTGCTGGAACCCCGCAGTTCAGAGCGGCGGAAAACACCAAGTGATCACCCCTCAAGAGTTGTCACATGCAAATATGACATGTCCGAATAACATATCGCCCGGTAACTTCCTGATGGATTCCTTAATGGGAGGATCATCTTCCTACAGGGCTGAGGGCTATTCCAGCAACCCGGGAATGTACATTCACTCAGCTGCAGAGTACGGATACTCAGTGATGAGGAACATTGGAAAGGTTGGATCATCCACACTCTCCAAAAGAGACGAAGTTCCTCCAGGCAACGTCTCGCTCGGCGGCTTCCAGGATGCGCCCTACCTGTCAGCGCAGCTGGCCACATGGACACCAGGCTCCAAAAACAGCAGGGACGAGCAACCTGTTGCCCACCAGTGTTTACAGCCCTGCTCGTTTCCAGCGGGCAGCGTCAAAGAGGAGGCGTTTTGTTGCCTCTATCAAGATGACAGCAATAAGGGGAAACAGACAACAGAGTCGGCCACTTACATCCGGCTCGGAGACAATAGCTGCCGGCGGCCTGAGCAGACTGCAGCCTCCTCCAGTGGCGGCTACTTCCAGGTGTACGGCGGGGAGAGGCCACAGCAGGACGAGCAGCAGCAACAGCAGCAGCAGCAGCAGCAGCAGCAGCTGCCCTCCGGCTTTACTTTGACCCACTTGGCGTCATCTGTTGAAACAACAGCAGAGTCGACAGTGAGCTGCAGCAAAATCGCGCAGGAGGTAGCCAGAGAGGCTCCTAAAACAGATGAGGGTGAGAGCAGGAAGGAAGACAAGGCCAAGAGTGACAGCTGCTCAGATAACTCGGACGGGGAAATTAAAGGTATACTCCCCCTCCCGGACACACGTGCATAAATATATATATGTACACTTAACCTAACGGGTGTGATAATCTAAATCGAATGTTCACGTGTGTGTGTGTGTGTGTGTGTGTGTGTGTGTGTGTGTGTGTGTGTGTGTGTGTCAAAAAGCTCACCAAAATATTCCAAGCATGGACGGATAGGTTTCGTGGATGTGCATGTTGTGTTTCTGTATGTAGTATATGCTTCAACCCGGTCTCTCAGGGGTTACGGTGCCACTGGTATTTAACACCTTTCTATTAATGGGGGTATGTGAGACGGGCAGTTATCATCGAAATAAACACACTTCCTCTCTTACACAGATGCACGCACGCAAGCTAGTACTAACGCACAGAGACTGTCACACAAAAGCACACAAAGCACAAAGCTAGAATGTTTTTGCTTGTAAATCGTAGTTTAGAAAAAGAACATTTGCTTTACAATTATGTTGCTTGAAATATTATTTATCCAACAAAGCTCAAATTTATTAGAGCATATTTCTGAGGCTTCCATGTAA
This sequence comes from Poecilia formosa, assembly GCF_000485575.1. Lineage (NCBI taxonomy): Eukaryota > Metazoa > Chordata > Actinopteri > Cyprinodontiformes > Poeciliidae > Poecilia > Poecilia formosa. The sequence goes on along the minus strand of NW_006800019.1, from coordinate 352,526 downwards.
GACTTGTATAAGATGTTTTGTTTTGTTTTTTCCTGCATGAAGATTGTGACTATATTCATGAAGTAACGTGTTACTTTTGAAAATGTCAGTGTTTATTACGCTAATTATTTATAATAATTTATTATGCTAATGCTTTTAGTTTTGTTTAATGTTCGTTTAAATACTAAGGCAAGAAAAACCGTGTGTCCTGGCTTTCTTGCCATACTTATTTTAGGGTTTGACTAAGCCACAAATACAGGGGTCCTGCCAAATTCTGAGATTGCGACGTTAAAAAAAAAGCTCATTGAGATATTGACTGGCTATTTAAAGGACCCTGATGGTAACTTCAGATATTAAATTAATTTAAAATTAAGTTATTGATATGAAGCAAATATATATATATATA
>NW_006800019.1:344107-351360 GCF_000485575.1 Poecilia formosa | reverse complement strand
CTTTCTTTCTTTCTTTCTTTCTTTCTTTCTTTCTTTCTTTCTGTTTTCTCTTTCTTTCTTTCGCCCCCCCCTTTTAGATATTAACAATGAAATGTGAGTAAGTGATTTTGTGGAATTTTGCTGAGTAAATGAGTTAAAGGTCTTTCTTTCTTTCAGCCCCCCTCCCCCGTTTTATTTATTTTTTCTTCTTTTACATCTGCCTTTCTTTAAATCTTGAATGTCTTCCTTTGCAACAAGGAACTTCTTTTGCTTTGAATTTAACCTCTTAAAAAATCTTTTGGCTCTTGAGTGCAAACGGTAATAAAATTTTATGGGAGTCTGAGGTGCAACAAAGACAATAGTTGCTTCTTGGGGTGGTTTGATTTGATCTAATTACAGTTGTACATCACGCAAAAAGCAATTTGTAGCTAGTAGTCTGGTGGTTCGTAGGCAAAACGTGCGGTGTACCTCATTTGTTAAAGTGGAAAGTGTAGCGTCCACATCCAGGTAAAAGCCGCTTTGACATCCTGATCATTGTAATTTCATTTAAGGAGTTCTGGATGTGATACAGGAAACGGATGCGTGCTGGTTGGTTCTCTTCCCAGTCATGTCTGTCAGGATTTATCCACTGCTTTTTTATTTTTTATTTTTTATTGATTGATTTTTTTTCTCTCTTTTTTTGCTTTGTTTTATTATTGCTTTCCTTCTTTCACTGTTGTGTTTGTCCCATTCCGATAGATGATTTATCCGCGGAAAAGACAACGGGAAGCTGGTTAAAAGCCAAAAGTGGAAGGAAGAAGCGGTGTCCCTACACAAAGCACCAGACGCTGGAGCTGGAGAAGGAGTTCTTGTTCAACATGTATCTGTCTCGGGAGCGCCGCCTGGAGATCAGCCGCAGTATCAACCTGACCGACAGACAGGTCAAGATCTGGTTCCAAAACAGACGCATGAAGCTCAAGAAGCTCAACAGGGAGAGCCGGGAAAGGGAGCAGAGTGCAGTTTACAACTATTCCTGAAGACTCTGTCAGCCTCAGATGTACTCACACATACTCACACATGGGGACCGTTTCAAATAGACATGCATGCGTCGTTTTGTAATGCTTTTATCGGTTTTCTTTTCATGTGCACACAAACACACACATTAAGGGTGCCTTCTAATGTGAATAGAGAAGCTGCAACTTGCAGAGAGAGAGAGGGAGAGAGAGAGAGAGAGAGAGAGAGAATTGGAAGATTGAGGTGCAATTGTTTTGTGAAGCTGACTATTGAGGCAGCCTCGGTCAGATTATAAATTTACAGTGACACTTTGACACTACTGAGCTGTTCATGTTTTGTCACTCGTGTGCTGCTGCTTCTTCGTTTTGGTGTCTGTGGGAATTTCGTGCTGTGTAACGTGCATGCACAAGGTGACATTAAGCTCTGTCATGCTAAACGGTTCCAAACTAATAAAAAAAGGAGGATAAAATGGAGAAGTACCACCAACTTTGTCCTTCCCCTGGCACACTGGGTTTGAAAACGTGAGGGAGGGGAAGACGCTGCGGATGGGAAGAAGGAGATCATGGCAGTTTTAATAGAATTGAGAGACCATAACGTTGATTTAAATATTATCCAGGTGACCACAGTAAGTCAAGGTCATAAAATTCTAATGTCAGGTTCGCCCTGGAAAGCGTTGGGGGTGGATTTTATGATCTGCAAATATAATGTGCCGCAGCAGTAAAAGATGCGTTTAAAGGTATGTGTGCGTGCGTGTGTGTGTGTGTGTGTGTGTGTGTGTGTGTGTGTGTATGTGTGCGGAGGAGGACTAATCCACACGGCAAAGAGCCCCGTGCAAAGTGCAGCAAGCCAGCCGGGGTGCTGCGTGGGCTGCAGGGAGCAGCAGTGACCACCGCCGCCTCCACTGCAGGCGGGGAAGGAGTGGGTGAGGAGGAGGGGTTGGGGGGGGGAGAAATAATTGAGCTTCGTAACTGCTGGAAGATAAGAAACATGGAGGATAAAGGCGCAAGGAGAAAGGTTGCGGCTGCAGGAGTAATACGCACCCGGGACAATAGGAGCGCACCTGTGTGGATGCGAGGAGGCAAGCAAAGGTAGGATGGATGATTTTGTTTCCTGATTTGGAGGCTGTGCCACAGCTGTCAGCGGGGCTTGCCTGACAGCTCGTGTGGCACGCACTGTGCATGCTTGATCATGTCACTGTTGTTTACATGAAGTTGTCTGGCATAAATAATCCAAAAAGCATGCTGTTGATTGCTGTTATCACTTTCCTTTTTTTTTAAAATGACACAACTGGCTGATGGATATTTAAATATATATTTGTTTTTAGCATTATGCTGCTGGATCTTGAATGTAGCTGTTAGTTTGGACCAATTTCCTCTCCTGTGATGCTGCAGGGTTAGCTTTTTTAGTTTTTGGGGGAAAAAAAGAAGAAGAAAAAAAGAATAATTCTTTGTTCCCAAACGAACCATGCAGTCGACTGAAAAAGTAAACAAGCAATGTGTGAAATAGTGTATGTGCTGAGTTTATACTTGCCTTTCTCCCCTCATTGTGCTGGTTGTCGCTCATCATCTTGTTGCCTTTTGCACTGCTGTCTCCTTTCAATGGATATTTGCACGAAGCTGAAGCGTGGTTTAGGTAGTTTCATGTTGTTGGGGTTGGCTTCCTGACTCGGCAACAAGAAACTGCCTTGATTACGTCAGTTCGTCTTCATCAAGGGCACAATTTCCACTGAATTGCCCCCCTATAGGCACCTCCAGGTTTCCCCCCCCACCCCCCACCCCCCCGCAAATGGCATTGTAAATGAACTGGGGCAGCTATACCTTGGACAGAGAAGTTTTGTTTCTTTGCTGTTAGTTTGTGGCGGGGCTGTAAAAAGCTTCTGAGGCTCTCACAAGGAGAATAGGCTGTAAACAAGCAGGGGTAAACTTTTTTAGATTGTGTTGTGTTGCATCTGTCGGTTAGGGGCTTGTGTGTATACGTGCTGTCGCTGCATTGCTATCAGACAAAGAAATGTCACATTTTGGAGACATTTTGCAGCTGTTTGTTGGGGGAGGATTCGTTATTAACATTTTTTTTAATTGAATCCTATTGGTGTTGTTTTCAAGATTGCTCTAAATGTTTGTTTGCAATACTTAATTTTTCATTCAGAAGAGTTCAAATAAAAAATGAAATACTCTGTCATTACAAATAAATAGAAGACGAATAACTACATGAAACATCAGGAGACAAACAGATATGTTTCGTTTGGAGTCTCATGTTTGCTTTTTGATAAATGTCATTTTTATTCTTTTTTTTCTTTGCGTTGTCACACTTGGTTTTTGATTCTCTTATTAAAAAGACCCAGTTCAATAATTAAGTTAATTTCTACCTATTACGGGAAGTTTTACTGAGATTTCCCACGCTATAATTTAGAAGCGTTTCTCTTTTTTTGTAATTTTTCTTCCTTTTATTATTATTCCTTTTTTGTTTATTTCGCACTGGAAAATAACTTGTTAGCGTGCATGAGTTCAGGCCTTATGCAGACCATAACTTAAGACGTTTGTCCAACACAGCTAAGAATTTTGTGATTATTGCAAGGTCATTACAACAAAATCAACAAAATCCCCCAAAAATTGATAGAAAGCGTCTCTCTTTTGGAGCAGTCAACATGTTTTCTGTGTCAGTGTTTATTCCGGTTTGTCATTTTCTTGGCCCCCGCCTTTTTTTTTTTTTTTTTTTTTTTTTTTTTTTTATCTTAACATTCTCTGCAAATCACTACGCACTGAAAACCATCGCCTCTTTTGAACATGTTTCACGTTATTGGACAGCTGAGCAATTTGCACACACCTTTTTCCGCCTTTTTTTTTTTTTTTTTTTGGCTTTAGCGCCACTTGGAAGAGACAGTCTGGAATCCAAAGTCATTTTCATTCAGCTCCGTGAATGAGCATGTCTCTTGGAATGCACCACTTTACAAAGACTTTAGAGCAACACGAAACAGCCCCACAGAGCTGCACAGATCCAACCTAAAACCGTGCAAGCATAAAACAATTTACGCTAGCCAGGCGCGTCTTTGGCGGAAGATGAAGATGTGCTGTTCTGACAGCAATATGATCTGACATGGAAAAAAAAATCCTCTAACGGGTTTCTTTCTTTATTTTATTTTTATTTTATTTCATTTTATTGCCTCTCCACCGCTTTCGAAATATCCGTATATATATAGATAGATATTTGTAATAGTGAGACTTTTTCAGGTAATCGCACATAACAAAGGAAACCTTAACGCTGCACATGTTTGAATATTGTTTGAAAAATTGGGTGAAGTGCTTTTACATGGATTTTTTTTTCAGTACATTTTAGTTTATTGGCATATTCGGTCTCACTTTCTGTCTCTATGCGTTCAATTTAACGGTGCACAATAAAAGTGAACGGTCTAAAACAAAAAGCATACCTAAAGTTTCATGTTACTTTCACTCAGTGTTATAATTTAATCAACGTAGATTTGTTCTTTTCCGAAAGCATACTTGTATTGTCATCCTTTTTGGGGGTAAATCATAATAAAAGTGTCTTCCACATAAAATGGATAGGTGATATCTTCAAAACTGTTGTCAACAAAGACATTACTTGCATTTAATGACATCATGAATATTATCAACATTCGCCAAATTACTTTGGATATATACAAATGAGTACGAAATATTGCGGCAGGACACTTATGAACATCGGGCCTGATCGTCAGTAAAGTTTTATTAGAAAGCTGCAGTTATTTCAGAGTAACAGAAACCGTTTGAAGTTGGATTATCTGAAACCAGAAACTTTTTTATCTCAGGACAGAGAACTCTCAAATCCAGTTAGTGCAGATGTCCACGGGATCACGGGGCTCTCACAACATTGTGTTTCAGCTGCGCTATCTGCTTAGCACATGGGACTTGAATAAAGAAGTCGTGGTATTCCTTTTGAGTGGGCCCATGTGGAGCCTTACAGCACACACAGTCTGGTCCAAATATGGCACCGAAGGAACTGTCCGCGTGTGTTGTGTGGGATGGAGAAGGCAAAAGGGGAAAGCTTTGATCTGAACCTTGTTTGGCAAATAAATTATGCTGAGTCGGCGTTACTATATTTTATCATTGTAATGATTAAGAACCATAAAGGAAAATTGAGTTAGATTTTTCGGGCTATTATTATTATTATTTTATTATTTTTTTATTATTTTTGTTTTTGTGGATTACTCGTTATCTGTTGGAATCTTTGCTATTTGGATGAGAGCAAGTGCGCTTCCAATAAAAGAAATGCATCTTTCAATATGATTATGCTCCTGGTAGCAACATGAAGAGGTATAAGACACTTATGTGTCACTGTCTTTTATAATCATCTCTTCATTGGACTGTCGAGCTTTGCATACTATATATATAGTTTTTCCAATTTGCAGAGGGGTTTTTTGTGCCTTTTTAAGAATAACATATGTTTTAATAAATAAGTTAAAACGTCAGTTTATGTTAAGCACTGATTCTGATTATTGTAATCAGGAAGGAGAATGTCATATTTAACATTAATTGAATCTTTAGTGAACTGCGGCAACATCCATACTGCTCCATCAATGCAGCTGTTCGCTGCTTGGTTTGAGCTCCCACTTTGAATTTAGCCGCACATGGCCATACGATAAGGATTACAAAACAGTCAAGCATCATCTGTAGACCAGACATGATTCATATAGCCTTAGTGCTAAGATGCTTTCTCTTTTGTGATGACGTAATGTGAAGCTCTTGCTTACATGTGTGACTCTATGGAAACCTGAAATGGAAGCACGAAATAACTGCTGTGCAAACTTTCATGACAGACTTAGTGTCATGTTTTCGAGGGAATGTTATAAAGAGCACAATATCTTCTCCTTGATCCGAATTAAAACTGCTCGAGAGCAGCTAAAAGCTGATGTTTTATCCTCAATTGGAGCCATTTTGCTTCCCTTCTACTGCTTAACTGACTAATTTCGACTCTTTATTTTACATGGAGCCTTCTTTTGGAAATATGCCAGAAATCTTGGCTCTCCTGTTCACGCACAACATAATTATTTTTCCTGGATTCGAACCAGACTTTTAAAATGTAAAAGCAAACAATAATTATCTTTAAGATTATTATTATTATTATTCGACATGCTACTGTTGCAGGTCGCAAGAAAATACAGAAAAAGAAAGACAAGTGCACAGGATTAAACATGATCATGTTTTTATTACAAAGTAGGTAAGATACATGTTGTGGAACTTTTGTTTGAATATCAATTAAATGGTAAGCACACACTGTTACTAGCACGTGCACGCACGCGCACACAAACAGAGTATACACGTAATGGACGCAGAACCACAGGTGCATTTCCAAAACAATCTAAGTGATCTCTTTGGAGTCCAGTAAATATCTACACAGGATACAAAGTGAATTTATATGACTGCATATTACGGTAATAAATGGCCTGTGAGTGTGAATCATTTACGTTTTTATATCACATGAAGAAACAGGCGTTAACATTCGGCATACGGAAAACAACTTCTTAATATAGCTGATTCATACTATGGCATAAATATGCACTGTGCATCTGTTTGTTTTCATAAATTCTTGGCAAAATGGTTGAACTCGCTGGGTTCAGTCAGCCGCGTTCATCAGCAATCACACCACAACACCGTTTGACGTGATCCGGGTTAAGGTCTGTCGTCTGGCCTTTTAAATTTCATGGTTGAATCTGAACTCAACAAGCAGGAGAAACCCAACACTATCGCGATGTTTTGTTTGAAAAGAACAACAAAGCACAAAACACTGACTCTCAGTCTAAAACGGTTTGAGAATTATTATTTTTTAATTTAATTAGGAATATTGGGGAGGAAACACCTGAACCTTGACTGGTAGTACTTTTGTGATAACAGTAGAGAGGATACATTGCTGTTTGTTGTTGATTGTCTAGACGACACTTTTGAAATGTATGGCATGCACCGCTGAAATAATCGGAGATAATTTGGAGGGATAATCCGCGCTTTCCAACAGCTCATTTTATTTTTTTTATATGTAATCAATGTAATAATCTAAAAATTTACCGCATGAACTCATTTTGTTCCTTTGTTGCTATTGGGCTTAAGTTTTTAAACTACTAGTCCACACTAAATTTATGGTAAAAAAAAACAAACAACAAACAAACAAAAAAAACAAACAAAACAAAAACAAACAACATTTTGTACAAAAATTACCCTGAAAAATTAGAATTGAAAAAAACAAACAAAACAAAAACAAACAACATTTTGTACAAAAATTACCCTGAAAAATTA
>NW_006800019.1:338693-344059 GCF_000485575.1 Poecilia formosa | reverse complement strand
GTGTGTGTGTGTGTGTGTGTGTGTGTCAGTAACACACGTTTATCAGCCTTTATAGGACGTTGTTGTAATATTTTTCTCCTAATTTCCTAATTTTGTAGTGTTGCGACTTTGCTAAGTCTGTGAATCGCTCCTTCTCAGTTTTCAGACATCAGAAGTGTGTTGTGAAGTAAGACGGCAGGATACATAAGCAACATTTTCAATTTTATAAACGCTTTCATGGAGTTATACATCCCTTTATGTACACCCCGTTATATCATCTGCTGCTCTCGGCCTTTCCAATTTCATCATTTTTTATTTTTATTTTTTAGCAGGCGCACACAATGGTGGCGGCTTTTATTTTTAGCAGGGATTTCAGATGCTCTCCATATTAACGATACGTTTATGAACAATCAAATGGTCCTCGTTAAAATTTATTGATGGACATAAAAACCTCGAACGGTCACTGGCCGAATATAGTTGGCGTTTTTAGTGGGCTGTGAGTCTGTAAGCCTTCGGAATCTCCTTCTCGGCAGTATCTGCACAAACCCCATTTAGGGAATGTTTGGTCTGCAGGCTCTCGTTAAAAGTCGTGCGAAATGCATCCCTTATTTTGATTCTCCCCAGTTTCCACCGTGCACGTCTCCCTGCTGCAGCTGCGGATGCTGCCGTGAAGGCTTTTCTCTTTATATATCCCTAAAAACAATAAACAGCATTCTACGAGAAGTTATAAACTCCTCACTTTATCAAATGCTGGTTTGCCGAGGATAAAAAGAGCCAACGATTCAATAAACGCTTTAATGCTGTAACAGTATCTATTGAAGTAGCATAGAGCCCTGACAGAGATTAATTACACCATCAAATAGTTCCTTGCTTTAACACGCAATGTGCGCAGGTCTGTGCTACGACTGGATAAAGATCTAGCTGCAGCACCGCGCATGAATGGTTTCCTTATTTTCAAAAAAAGAAATGTTGTGGTCAATTTTACCTCTATGAGTCCTGGAATGAAGTGAAAGAACACTTTGTTTAATCCCATTTATGTGCATTGGTATCCCTGGATAAGTGGCGCATTGATCCACTGTACAATTTTTGTGGGGGTAAATATAATCACGTGTCAGCGGGTCAGCCAATGGGAGCCAGGGAAGCTTTGAGAAATAATTACCTGCCTTGATTGTTCTACGGCTAGATAAAAAAGTACACATACACCCCATATAATAAACGGATGCATGTAAAAGAGTCGGGGAGGCTTCGACATGTCGACCACGGGTCCCATAAGTAATTATTATGTGGACTCCTTGATCAACCATGAGAACGAGGATGTCCTTGCTGCGACTCGATTCTCTGCTCCCGGTTCGCACCCAGCTGGCCCCCGTCCGACGTCCCTAGTCCCGGAGTGCGCCGACTATCCTTCCTGCAGCTTCGCACCCAAACCGACCGTGTTCTCTACGTCTTGGGCCCCCGGACACTCCCAGTCATCAGTGGTCTACCATCCGTACAGTCACCAGCCGCACTTAGGCACAGAATCGCGGTATATGCGTTCATGGCTGGAGCCGATCTCAGGCGCCGTGCCTTTTCACGGCTACCCGGGGAACGGCAGACATTATGGACTGAAGCCCGACGCCTTCCAGGAGCACAGAGCCGGGGAATGCCTCAGCTCCGCCGGACGGACCTACCCGGATTATCTGTACTGCTCATCCACTGATATGCGAGACAAGACGCCGCAGAACGTCCCCTCTCCCGAGTCGGAGCTTCTTGCATCTGGGAAGCATAAGGAGGAGAAGCCGGAGCTAGATCCTAGTAAGTCAACGCTTCTTTTACAGCCGGGAAGCATTCTTGTTTTGATCTGAAACTGTTGTGAAATGAAATTATAAACGGCTTCTCCCTTTTCCTTGCGGCTCAAATGTGAAACGCCTGTGCTAGAAGGGGGAAAGCTTAAGGAACTATAAAAGACAAACGCTACCAGGCTAATATTGGGGGGCTATAAAAGCAGACGAGGTTGTAAACATGGACTCAAAACTGGAGGATAAAGACGTTGAATTTGGATGGATGCTGTCGGATTTTAGACGTTTTCATTTAAAAAGTGAACACCCCGAATCTGACATATGAATCTATTCATCAGCAAACTGCTCATGATTCATTTTTACGATTATATTTTGACCCCTGTGTCAGTAAAAGGCGGCATACAAGCCAACTTTTAGCACTGTTTTTTTTTCCAGAGGGCCTTAACGTGCAACAAATCCACATCCCCACATATGAATTACTTACCAGTCTTCTCAGCTATGGTAAGATTAAGTGTTTACAGACACAAATGTATAATTTAGTCTGCTATATTAAGTCCAAAACTTATCCACAGGCAACTTGAGGAATGTGGGGACAAACTCGAGGACTTTCACCACGGACCTGTAAAGGCTTGAACCACGGGCCATTTTATGAGCCAATAAAGTGAATACGCGCACTGAGTATTTTACGACGGTGTTACTCACAAGTTAAGAGAACAAGAAAGCAAATCAGCGCAGGATTGCTCTGTGTTGGGTTTTATTTAAACTACTAAATGTTAATTTAGCTTGAATGTAAGCTGTATTGTAAGGTTGACTGTGATTATTTTTATTTTTTGCACTTTCTGGTGAGTCTTGGTAGCATGTTTTGCCTGTTTAGGCGTTCCTCTCTTATTTCATTTTTTTTATTTTTAATTTGCAGATAACCCCGTGGCCAATTGGATACATGCCCGCTCCACAAGGAAGAAGCGGTGTCCTTACACAAAGTACCAAACTTTGGAACTGGAAAAGGAGTTCTTGTTCAATATGTACCTCACCAGAGACCGCAGATACGAGGTCGCAAGGGTACTGAATCTGACCGAGAGGCAGGTCAAAATCTGGTTTCAGAACCGGCGAATGAAGATGAAGAAAATGAACAAGGACAAGAGCGACAACAAGGAACAATAATGACTGCCGAGAGAGAGAGATAGAGAGAGAGAGAGAGAGAGAAAATAACTAATTGATAAAAAAAGAAAAATAAATAAAAAATAAAAATGGACAACACAGATTTACCAAAACATAAAGCCTCCCCCACGTCCTTCATCTTATTTGTCACTTTGTTGGATTTGTTTGTAGTACCATTAACCTCAGTCTTTGTGATGCTGAATATTGTTTTAGTGCACAAATTAAACATTTAAGAGATAAAAAATTTATAAAAAATACAGACTTTTGTTGAGAAAACATTCTGCTTTCACTTTTATATTAAGAGGAATCTAAATAAGTAACGTTTGGATGCCACACAATTTCTCCGAAGAAATAGAATACTTGAATTCTTTTTGGATTTCACAAGAAAAAAATACCCTATAATTTATGACGTGAATGTTATTTTTTGTTTTGCTATGTTTTGTTTTCCTCCATGTTTATTTTATTTGTATACTTCCTGACGCAGGTGTAGAGTATTTTGTACAGAATCAGAAGCATCTGCGAGCGCCTCGTCTGTGATGTATTTTGTGATAGCTGTTGCTGTAAATGTGCTTTATTTGTTTGTTTTTCTTTCTTTCTTTCTTTCTTTCTTTCTTTCTTTCTTTCTTTCTTTCTTTCTTTCTTTTTTACTTTCTTTCTTTCTTTCTTTCTCTCTTTCTTTCTTTCTTTCTTTCTTTCTTTCTTTCTTTCTTTCTTTCTTTCTTTCTTTCTTTCTTTCAAGATTTTGGCCATGTAGCTTGGCGAGTTTTAATTAAAGAGTGTAGCTAAATAGAACTCTGCAAATATAATCATGATCACATAAAGGCTTGTTTTCTGTGTTCATTTGGGATGTGATGTAAGTGGAATTTGTCTACACGGGAGGTTGGGCTTTAATAAGGCAACGCATAATGAGGAAACTCGTTTTCTTTAAAAACAGCGGGCATGTTTGAGGCAATCGCGTTTTTTTTCGAAGGCTGCAAAGGCCTTAATTAGGAAAGGTTGAGCTCAAAATGAGGTTAAATTGAAAGCACGTTTCCATTTTCGCCGTTTTAGCGAGCGTCTTTTACGCTACTATCAAGGCCGACACGGCTCATATTTGCAGCTGAGCATTTTTTTTTTTAGAAAATCACATTTAAAAATATGTGTTTTAAAAACATACCTCAGAGCAACAATAGTGCAACACATATCTTAATAGTATCCCCACAATTAAAGGAGGCATTTGCAATATTAAATGAGTATGTTTAGATCCTGAAACTTCTACTTAACCTTTTAATTTTTAACCTGCGTTTGGTAAAGCACACACACACGCCCAAGCACAACAGACACACACACACACACACACACACACACACAGAGAGAGAGAGAGAGAGAGAGAGAGAGAGAGAGAGAGAGAGAGAGAGAGAGAGAGAGAGAGAGAATGCACAGAGGTTTCCAACTGTATAAATGTCCACCAAAGCTTCAAATATCGCAGAGAGAAGGGGGGGAAAATATGCTGACAGAATTTGAACGGCTAAACTTTTAAGTGAGAGACAATTTCCCTTGTCTCACATTTGTTTCCTGGGATAGGCCTAAATTGCCTTTTTGTGGTGGCAAACAATGCAGACAGGATGCTGTAATTTCAAAGCCCGATCCCAGCGCATTTCCGCTCAGCTCTGCTCAGCTCAGCTCAGTCCGGACAAAGATGCCAGTTTTACAGCCCCTGTTGGAGCTCGGTCTGTTTGTCTCAAATGCAGACGAACAAAGCAAACTCGACTCGCTGGCTAGACGTCTGGGCTAAATTACTTTATGGTTTTAATGGACGGTGCTGCTGCTGAACTCGTTCAAAGCACTGTTGGTGGGGGGACTTTTTTTCCCTTTCCACTGATAGGGTAGCCGTCACAGGAGTGGTCGATTAGTCTACTATTGGATGGAGAGAAGTCAATAATTATTATGCACAAATATGAGAGCTGCACTGCAGATATCTCTTGGCAGTTTTGTAGTTAGTCAGCATAACAGAAAACAGCGCAGCACCGGTTTAAAGTGCCATAAAAAAAGAAAAAAAAAGATTTCTCTTTGTTGGCGCAGGGATTTGGTCAACTAATTTATTGAAGTAAAAGGCCAGATATTTTCCAATTTTGGGGGACATATGGGAACATCATTCACATCCGCATCGCAGATGTTTCTGATTGGTCGAAACGGTTAGCTTAGGGGAAGGTTCCCAACACTAGATGACGCTGTTGATCAACGTTTTGACCAGGATGCCATGTCTTTTGAAAGTGGGGGGATGGGGGGTTGTTTTACAAGTCTGTGGCTTTGCTAAAGAGTGAAAAGTAACCCTGTCGATGACAATGTGACAGATATGCCCAAGCACCACATTTGCTGTAATAGCCCATAAAGCTGCTCATTCTGAGAGCGGCGCACCTAACGTTGGACGTGGCCACAGAGAATGTCCACAAGCAGGACACAAGCATGTAC
>NW_006800019.1:335273-338053 GCF_000485575.1 Poecilia formosa | reverse complement strand
ATAATAATAATAATAATAATAATAATAATAATAATAATAATAATAATAGGAGTAATAGGAGTAATAGTAATAATATCTAGGAAAAAAGAACAATTGTAAATAAGAATATTTTACATTTGCCACACTCGGATTTGAATCGTCACTAGGCCTACTCTGTTGTAATGTGTACTCCAACAGTCCAAAGTCTTCAAGAAGTGATTGGCAATCTGCATATTTATAGAGTGTAAAAGGTCTATAAACTCGCCCAGTGCTCCTTTCACATTTTACGATGATGCGCATAAAACATCAGTGACTCCACTATAACGTGTGTGGCATATTTGGACTGAAGGACCATATGAAGGCGTACGGAGCTTGAAACTGTGCATGTTTTGACTGTACACGCAGCTCAGCACCCCAAAGGTACCATTTTTTGGACCTCGCCTTGTGAAAGATTTATTGCTGATCCTCGTTGCTTTTTATGCGGACAGTTAGTGGCTACCTATACTATTTATAATTTGGGTTTGTTATTTCCGTGTCACGGTGCGTCACAGCGCTTGATGGCACAAACATGTTAGCATGGGCTTGACTGGCTACTGACGAGAAAGTTTTTGCCTTAAAATTCATTATTTTAAATGCTATGTCAGTTATTGTCAAGTGTTTCTTTAGATGTTAGGTTTTCATATTGCAAAGCAGCATAGCAATCTTAGAGGGTATTGCTGACCCACTGAGGGTCATTAAAGGTCAATTATAATGCAAAAAGAATGGCATCTATATATGTTTCAAACGGGAAATCCTCACGATCTTAAACACTCCTCAGCCTTTATATTCAATAAATTCAGACTGTAGTGGAAGTGAATCTTTTGAACCCCCTTCAACGTCTTTGGTCAACTTGTAACAAAGCTCTGCTGTGATAAACACAACATTGATCATATTTACAGCCTATTAGATTGTTGGGTTATGATTAGTGAATCTCCTCTCAAGGTGGATATACGTAGGGCCCACGTCTGTCCGGTCACGGAAAGATGAAGGGGTGGGGGGGCTACAGAGGAGAGGTGGGGGCGGTTGGGTGTGAAGCTTAGGGGGGAAAAAAAGGAAAAAGAAAGAAAAGAGCAGTGTCTGTGACTGTGCCGCCAGCTTTAACACATCCAAAGCGCATGCCATGTACCGGGTTTGACTGTGCACGGATCTGAAGGGAAGAAGAAGAAGACGCTCACGACGCTAGAAATTCGATGAGAGGAACGGCTCAGAGAGAGTGAGCTGCCGTAGATTGTCCAAAGGGGCAGCGTTTCTCACAGTTCCGGTTTGTCTGTCTGTGTGTGCGCGCTGTGTGCGAGAGTTGGGACCCCAAACAAAAGGCTGCCATCATCCTACAGGATATCTTCAGCTTGCGAGAGAGGGAGAGAGAGAGAGAGAAAGACCGAATCTGCTTGATGCTTAACCGAACATGAGCTCCTATTTTGTTAACCCTCTTTTTTCTAAATACAAAGGCAGCGAGTCACTGGAGCCAACTTACTACGACTGCAGGTTCCCACAAAGCGTCGCCCGCAGCCACACGCTAGTTTACGGACCCGGTGCCGCTGCGCCGGGCTTCCAGCACCCGACCCATCATGTTCAGGACTTTTTCCACCACGGAACCACGGGGATCTCCAATCCGGGATACCAGCAGAACCCCTGCGCTCTGGCGTGCCACGGCGACGCGACTAAGTTTTATGGATACGAAGCCCTTCCGAGGCAAACGCTTTATGGTACCCAGCAAGACGCGAGCCTAGCGCAATACCCGGACTGTAAATCGTCGAGCAGCTCTAACCCCGGAGAAGGACAAGGCCACTTAAATCAAAACTCCTCTCCCAGTCTTATGTTTCCTTGGATGAGACCCCACGGTCAGAATCAAACAGCTATTGTTTTATTATTCCTCACTCTTGCTCTGTCTGTCTATTAGAGAGTGTATGTGTATGTGTGTGTGCGTGTAGGTGTGTGTGTGTTTCTATGTATATGTGCATGTGCATGAAACGTATGCCCAAGTCTAGGCTACTAGAGTATTTTTTAAATAGTGTAATAAAATAAGTGAGGGAACATGATGGGGCAGATACAACCTGAGCTGCAGGCAGCTGTTCCTCTGCAGCACATGTCTATACAGGGCTTCTTTCAAACCGCTGAATATTACACATCCCAGCTCATAACAACTATGCTCTTTGAAGCCCAAGAATCGCTCACTTAGACTTTTCCACAAACTCTAACGGGGAGATGATGGGGGTGATTGGGCACGTGCACCATCAGGATTCAAACAGACACTATTACTCAGTGTGTTTAGCCTTCATCTCGATCATGCAGAATCCTTGTACCCATAGTCTTTAAAGGGTAATTTGACCCACAGGCCCACTGTGGCTCAGGCTCAAACTGGTCATAATCGTGAGAGCTTTGTGGGTAATGTAATTCCAATCATCGTGGGCCATTCTGGTCAGGATATCAGGCTGCAGGAACTCCACAGAGATACAAACCTCATGCAGTTATGTTGCATCAGTTGAGAATCCCATCTGTCATTTTCTGGTCAAAGCTTCAGTGTGTGAACGAAAGTATGTGTGACAGGTTGATACTTATCTAAATTTGCATAGTGCATTGTATTAAGTTGTGCAAATGGAATTAATCTAGTGAAGCAGTTACACTTACACTGCTCTACACTTATAGATTTAAGAAGATGCTGCTGCTACATCTATCTATCTATCTATCTATCTATCTATCTATCTATCTATCTATCTATCTATCTATCTATCTATCTATCTATCTATCTATCTATCTATCTA
>NW_006800019.1:328739-335130 GCF_000485575.1 Poecilia formosa | reverse complement strand
GAGAGCTATTGCTTTCTGCTTGCTACTAGTAACTCCTGAAAAGAGATTTTTTTCCCCCCACACACTTTCCAAGGAAATTCTGATTCAGCTCGATAAGTGTTTCATTTGTATCCACCGTTTTTATTCATCAATGTTTCCAATGCGTCAAGCTAACCTCTGACTTTATATCACCCAAGCCCCAGGCAGAAGGAACGGGAGACAAACCTACAGCCGCTACCAGACCCTCGAACTGGAGAAGGAGTTCCTCTTCAACCCTTATCTGACCCGCAAGAGGAGGATTGAGGTGTCCCATGCCCTGAGCCTCACCGAGCGTCAGGTGAAGATCTGGTTTCAGAACAGGAGGATGAAGTGGAAAAAGGAGAACAACAAAGACAAGTTTCCTGGTCAGAGAGGGGAGGCCGAAGCCGAGGCCGAGGAAGAGGGCAACGAGGACGGTGAAGGGGACGAGGGGGAAGAGAAAGAAGCGGAAGAGAAAGAAGAAACCAAGGAGTGATTTTTATGGTCCTTTTTATGGTTATATGGCTGGAAACGAGAGAAAAAAAAATGAGAGAGGTCCCATAAACAGACGAAGAGCCACAAGGAGGCAGAGAGCGTCATTTTTATGACCACCCTTCCCATTTTGTCAAGAGGGAACAGGAATCCCACCAATATTGCTGTCATAAATAGACAGAATTCTCTTTCTCCCCCACTCGATTTTCCCAACATGATCCCAACATTGTCATTTCGAAGAAGCGATGCAAAGCTAGTAGAATGTTCGTTAACATTAGGACTCTCACCCATGCACAAAAATACAAGGGGCAAATTAAAAACGCATGTTAGATTGAAAATGGCTTTGTTTTCATAGTTTCTTTTTCTTCAAATTTGCTTTTCGTATCAAAGAAGTCAAAATTAGAACGTGATCAATAACGCCGACTTGTTGTAAATAGATGCAAGAACATTTCAGACTCGAAGCTATTAAAGAAACGTAGGGCCTGTAGCTTATTAGTGAGTGTTCAGACATCATCGCACTGTTACACCAGGCTGTAAACGACACATTTAGATTTGATTTTTTTTTACAAGGATTACTTTGTATTTCCTTCTGATTTTTACGTGAACGGCGCGTAGCCATGATAGCTCCTCCAACATCCTTCGTTTTTCCTCGGATCACCAGGGAAATACAACTGTTTGAAATCCTTTGATGCTACCTATGTAAACCTGGGGGAAATTGCAATAGAGATTTCTGAATATAGAGATTTCATATGGTTTTTAATTTTTAAAATGTTCTATATCAACCTTATATTATTAAGTTATGTGTGTAGCATTTACCCTAAATACAATAAACACTTGTTGAAGACAATTTTTATTTTATTTTCTTTTTTTTTATTTCTTTTTGGAGTCTTGGGAAGACAATTTAGCTCAAAGCCAAGCGAACAAATTTATATGACTATTTTTTTTAATTATTATTTTGTTTTGGGAAATTGTACCGCAGCACTACCTAAAGCTCAGAGCTCTTTCCTCGCATCATTTCTTATATTCCACACATGCGTGGCATCGCTCTGATCTGATTGCAAGCTATTCTCCCCAACAACTAAAAACTGCCTACGACGCACATAGACTGCGTTTTAATGATACCTGCAACAATGACAAGAATTTTAAAGTTTTAGAAAGGGAACTTTTTATTTGACTGTTCTGGTGAAATAGAGTAGTTGTTTTTTGTTTTTGTTTTTTTGTTTTTTTTTGCACTGAATATAATCTTTATGTACGTCTTGTTCTATATTGATGTTAACATAACAATATGCTCGTTTTCTTGTTGTTTCTCCTGTGAAAGACGGAATTGTGTGTTCCCTCATCCCCCGCCCCCTTCGCCATTGTTGATGTAAAATCACAAATAAACAAGATGGCTCACATTAATTTCTGGTTTTCATGTTTTTTTTATTTATTTATTTATTCTTTGTCACACAGCACGTTAATATCGTACAAGTATTAGCACACATTACAACGAGGAACCTTCATGAGTTTTAGAAAACTAAACCCATTTCCCATTGGCGCACCTCTTTGTTAGCGCCAATGAGACCCAGAGTTCTTGCACTTGTAATGGTGGCTCATTACAAATAATTAAATCATCTCAGTCAGCAGAGACTAAACATCTTGATGCCTTGATTATTCTTTTTTCTGCTAATACTTTTCAGCCTCTTGAACATTTGCGCATGCACGTTAAACATCCTCTTGGCCACACTAATTAAACTTTCTGGCACGTAGCATAAAAAAAAAATAATACACAGATGTCTGCAGATGTCTCAGTGTACCTTTTAAGGAAAATGACTGGGAATCCCTCTCACAGCGTGCTTGTGCCCCACATCCCGAGCTGTATTTGATTCATCCTCTTAATAAGAAACTTCCTCTCTTCAGGGAGAACCGGAGACTTGTTTTTAATGAATCTTGAGAAGAGTAATGGCTGTTTCAGATGAGATGAACAAACATCTGACCTGTGATGTTAATAATCGCACTAAGTAATGGAAAAAGCAAAGAAAGATGGGGGACGGGGGCTTAAATCTGTCTGTACAGTGCAAGGTGGTTGCATGAAACCATACAAGGCGTGCTGGCTAAAGCTCCGGAGTGATGGAATCAAAGCTGAATCAAAGAGCAGCTGTCATCTTTCTCGTGTTTCGCATCCGTGGCATTGAAAAGGAAATCTCAGCTTTGGGACACGAGATCTGGGTAACGGCGAAGGACGAAAATTTAAATCAGCGGAAAATCTATGTTGCTCATTCGTCCAACGGTCCTGCAGCAGAGGCTGCTGGGGATGTTGTTAGGCTCTTGTGTATAGCGCCTTTATATTAGAAAAAATAAAATTAAAATCTCAAACCCATTTTCCACATTTTTTTATTTCAGATTCTTGTAATTCTTTAATTAAATGGGACGTGTATTTTTAAATACAGTCTCTCCTTACAGAAACGTACTAAGTCGCGTTCTTTGTACTATTTTTTATTATTTTTTGTCAGGCGTCTAAAAATATTTAAAGCCCCTAGAGTTGTGTGTTTTACACCCTTTCTGATTTCTTTCCACTCAATTACAACTTATTTGAATACAACCAAAACCTACACACGGGACAGTGTTGATGCAAATTCTAAAAATGTAAATATATGCTACGTGGACACAGACCGTTGTTTAGTCTCGTGAAGCAGGGTTTTTTGTTTTCATTTTATTTTATTTTATTTTATTTTAGCATTTATGATTTTTAGATGTTTTTAGGATTTTTTTTCCTAAGGTGTGTAGGAAAGTTTAATGCAGGAGGGGAAAAAATAATTCAGCTTTCCTATATGTTATTTATTATTTGTCGAAATGTGTTATTCTCTTACTCTTAAATTTTCTTTTTATATATATATATGTATATTTAGGTTAACCCCATCATGGCACGTTTATAAAATAGTAAATATTCATATTGCTCATCCTAAAAAGAAAAAGTATTTTCTTTTTCTTTCAGGCGTCAAAACCCGGATGGGTACCTAGAACGTGATTTTCCAGTTGAGCATAGCTTTATTTTTCTCTCACTTGGCTCCAGTTTACCATTGCCCTTCATTGTGTCATTTCCTTCCCAAACCTCACGTAGATTCATTTTTTATTTTTTATTTTTATTTTTTGCTAACTTGAAAATCTAAACAAAAAATAATTCCGGTCGTGAATCTAAACCTGCAATATACCCCAAAGCCAAATCGTTCTTCTCTTTTGTACGTCACACTGTGTCCGTGTATTTCTCTCTCTCTCTCTCTTTTTTTTCTTTTTTGAAGCAGAGCGTTATATTACCTATAAAGTTTAGTGTACCTGCAGTAAACTTTATTGGGGTGTAAAGACCCGACTCGCAAGGGCCTGCACTTTCTGCGGCGCAGAGGGGAGAACACGGCCTGCATCCGAGAAGTCTGAGAGAGAAGTTACCTCTGTTTTAGATGTGATGCTGTAGATGAAATCATAAGTGTCATTTTATTGTTGTGTCATTGAGAATAGAAGGAGATGGAATCTGTCTAAGCTTGTAGAATGGGTTTAATTTAAAGTATTAGGCTTATCTTGGTTTTGATTGGATTGCTATCGTGTGTTTCGATGATTTAGACCTATCTGAGAAAAAAGCGGACCAACGACTGAATTACCACATCGTTTACTATATGTATATTTTTTTTCTAATTTATAAATGCTCAGGTTCATTGTTCACAAGAGTGACGTTGAAAATTTGAGCCATATTATCAGGAGAAAAAAAAAACAAAAAAACCTTTACATTAGACTTTAGGGCTAAGATTGTCTAATATTTCACTTGTTTGCACCTTTACAGAACTTTGTGTATCACTCAGTCCACTCTGTAATTATTTTTGTTTTGGTATCCTTATTTATGGAGGACCTTGTTGATGTTGAATTTCTTATATCAGATGAACTTGGCTGTCAACCTAGTCAGAGATACCATAATGTTGAACTGTTATAATAATACTAATAGAAATATTCCTTTCAAATCGCCTCCATCTATAAATCCCCCGCCCTTACACTCTCATTTTAATGATTCATTAATTAATTAATTAATTAATTAATTTATTTATTTATTTTGGCTTTTGGGGGCATATCTTTGCACTTTGTCAGATAGGGGAAGTGGCGGATTTTGTTCAAATTTCCGAAATGTAACTTAATGTGGAATATCAGCATAATTACGGCTCTTGCGGTGCGCGGCAGATTTTTGGTTTTGTCCTATCATAAAAAAGGGAAGTAAAAGATGGGTGCAAACATTCCTGGTTGTTAAAGGGAAGAAATTTACAGCTGAGTAATAAAAGTTTACGACTGAACCCTGGCTGCGATTGGCTGGAGCGAGCCACGTGGCCCAGGCTCTATGAACATGAACTTTATGCTGTTGTCTATTCTCTGCTCCTTCCCTTGTATCAGCGGCCGACTAAAATGCAAGGAGCGCAGACACGTCTATTTCCCCTCGTTAGTGTAAAAAACAAATCCAGCTCGGCCGTTTTGGGGTGCGGCTGCGTGTCACACATTCACCCGATCTTCGCGACTTCCTGGCGGTTGGGATCTTCGGGACAGTCGCCGCCTATGCCAAGCCGCTGCCTGCGATGATCTCTCCCCCTCTTTCGCCACCCCCCTCCTCCTCCTCTGGAGGCAATAAAACCGCGACTGGGAAAGCAAAAAGAGCAAGCAAGCCTGCAAGAAAATACTTTCCCGGCAGACAGAGCTCCTTATCGACAAACAGAAGATGCGTGCTGTGCTGTTCTCGCTCCCCCTCGCCACACTGACCCTACAACAGTTCTGGACCACAAACTATTAAGAGCCCTCCTCTCAGGTAGGATTGCACCCTTCTTCTTAATTTGCTTATCTTCATTTTTTTTTCTTTTTTTTTTTGGTGTTGTTGCTGCTGCTGGTCTGAAACGGTGACTAATGAGAGAGCACACGTAAGATCATAGAAGTTGAAGGTGTCCATTGTGTGTAGTTGACCTGACCTGCAGATGCCCGGAGCGTTTGCCATGATACTCCTCGCTGGTGTGCGCACCTGCGTGTGGGTAAGCCTGCCGGCTGATCTTTTTCAGCCGGCAGCATTTAAGAAGTGCAGTACCCGCTCTGTTGTGATAAACAGCTCCCTGATACTTAACTTTCTCATCACTCATAGGCCCTTCTGACCATGCACTGACGAATTACTCTCAGAGCTGGCTGAGCTCCCTTAAGTATTTCCTGTTCGCTCACTTTTTTGCCAAGGGGTTTAGAGACTGATATCTGTGAGCTACACCGGCCACTTTTATGTCATAAACGCACACATAAGCACATATGCATATGTAGTATAATGTGTGGATAGAAAAAAAGAAAAGAAAAGAAAGGTCCCAACAGTGCCCCCTAGTGACCTAAAGCGGATACATGCTTGGGCTTGTGTTGAGGCTTGTTGTTTACACCTACTGGTTTTCGGCGGAGGGTTACTGCGGATGTCAGCTGACCCAGCTGATAGACCGCTGCCAGCATGTTGCTGCTCAGTCAGGCTTCTTACAAAGGAGTGTCTTTCAGAGACTGATTTGTTGTTCTTGATTGTCCACATGGGAGATCTGCTCTTCTTTTTTGTGGTTTCTCTTTCGATTTTGAAAAAAAAAAAGAGCAATGCAACATTTCCTGTCAGGCCACATTCTGTGACATAACCTATGACGACATTATAGTTATCATGGTAACCAATTCTGGTTACTAATTCTGTCATCGTATGTGCTTCTTATGTTCTTATGGAGACTATGTTTGGTCATCTAAAGTGATTGTGAAAACAACAACAAAAATACAATTATCACAAGCATTTGAATAATAATAATAATAATAATAATAATAATAATAATAATAATAATAATAATAATAATAATAATAATGTTGGAAATGTTAAAATCACAACCTGTGTTTCTGA
>NW_006800019.1:327036-328267 GCF_000485575.1 Poecilia formosa | reverse complement strand
ATAATAATAATAATAATAATAATAATAATCTGGTAACTTTCTTGTTATAACAATACACAGCAGAGGATAAAGTCTGACTTACAGCGACAACAAAGAGTGAACAATCTAATAATACAGGAGCCAAAATACAATATTAGACTTGTGTTATGAAGTGTTACGTAAACAATGCACAAAATCTAATTATTGAGAAAATACCTTAAACAGGATCTAAGCTAGCACAGCGTTGGCGTGCGTGTGACTGTGTGTGTGTGTGTGTGTGTGGGAGAGAGGGAAAGAGAGGGAGAAAGAGACAGGGAGTACAGGAGGAGGGGCATTACTCAAGAGGGGCATTTTTCCAGAGCTGAAAACATTTGTTTTGTCTTTTTTTTTTTAATCAGCTTTGAAAAATATCTTGTCTGTTTGTTTTAATAACGTTTGTGAAACAAAACGTTGCTCTGTGTGATGAAGTGGCTTCGTGTGTTCCATTTTGCTGCTGCTGCTCCTGCTGCTAGTGCTTCGCAGCACTTTCAAGCACGGAAATTATAATTTCTGGAAAAAAGTCTGTAAATTCGTACGAGCTTACTTCGGGGTGTTTTTTTTCCTGTGAAACATTGCTGGTGCAGTGGATCGTGTTCTGCTGTAGCCCCGGCGCTCCCTACAAAGAGAGAGAGAGAGGAAGGAATTGCCATTTAATGGATGCAATTTGGTTTCATCTTAGTTTAAAATAAGAGGGAAAATGCACACTCCATTGTTTAGCGGTGTAGATTTTTTATTAATTTTTTTAAAGCAGAGATGGCTCGCGTAAAACTTCATGAAGTCATGAATCTGTCCGCGTCACCGCATTTAGAACCTCACTTACAAATCCCGACAGGGCCCAAAATTTTGCCCCCGCTAATGGTCATAATTTATGACGTGTGGATCAACATGTGCTCATTGGGCAACAGCTTCCTGAGTGCTTAACGAGCATAAAGTCGAACACTTCCGGGCATTAATTGGACCGACCGGCCACGGCAAAGTGCTTATAGAGGAGCTTTACGTTGTTAGTATGAGAATAAGTCCTTATTAGAAGCGAGGAGAGGGGAAACAGGAGAAAAGCATCAGGGCTGAGAGTTTGCTTCCATCGCTGTGTTTTTAATCATAGCTGATAATGTAGGAATTTTAGAGGTCCCGTGTAGCTAATGCTGAGTTATGCTGTGACGTTTGAAAGTTGGCTCTGTCTGCGAGTGAGTAAAAGGAAAGCTTTAGGTTCTCT
>NW_006800019.1:314795-326901 GCF_000485575.1 Poecilia formosa | reverse complement strand
TAATAATAATAATAATAATAATAATAATAATACCACGCCATATGCATAACCACAAATTATCAGAACATCTTAACGGATCTATCTTGTGAATTATAATCCGGGGGAAATGTATCAAAATTATAACATAATGGACTAGACACTTTCCTACTCTTAGACCCTCTTTTCACATTTGAGTTCACTCCAAATGTGCCTTTAGAAAGTAAATCTTGCAAACGTGGACCAAACGGCGTCCTCCCGCCGTCCATCCCAAATGCGTGCATGTGATTTGCCTCACGGGCCGCAATAAAACACTAAAACTCTTGGGAAAGAATGACCTTTCTGATTCTACACACTGACACAACCTCTGCTGCATTCCAGTCCGCACATTGCCTCCACTGTTCGAGCCCTTTAATTTACAGCCTTCGACTCCATGGACCGGCGTGTTTTTCCTGTTTGTGTATGAGCAACAATGAGACAGGGAGGTTGGAGGGGAGGAGGAGAGGAGAAGGTAACGTGTGTAGAAAAACCAAAATAGTCTCAGAAGGGATATTTATGATTTTTTTTTTAACATAGAACAATTTGATGGATTTTGTCATGTGTTGGAGATGGTAAATTTTGAGGTACATTTAGCTTTTACTAAACATTGAAAACAATAACATTTTCAGTAAGAGCCAGGGAATCTAAGAGACGCAATCAACAACATAAATCCTATATTGTCATTATGTGTTCACTAATAACGAAAATTTGCTTGCTAGCTTTTGGCAAACATCGTAATGTCTCTGGTTTTATGAGGGTGAAATATTATGATAGTTATACCAAGAAAGCACAGATTTTCCCTTACTGTGTAGTTTTTAGTCCTGCTGTTTTAATTGCGAGACAATAATTTAAACTTTATTTGGTGAAGACATTCTCAAGAACAACAATTTCCGCAATTCCTAATTCCAACTGCATTTAACCTACAACCGAGATACTTTCATTTATGTTTAAAAAAAATACAAAGCAAAACAGGAATTGTGCTGCCTTGCATGGTGAGTTTTCTGTGTTTTGTTTGCCTCTCGTCTGTGTGATGCGCGGATGTCACATATGGTCATGAAAGGGTGAAGGGAAACTTTTATTGCACCGTCCACTTCCTCCTCTTTTGTTGTCTTCTCTTTTTTATGGTCTTTTTAGGATTGCACCCTGTCTTCCACAGAAAACAACAGAACAAACAGGGCTGCACATTTCAGGCAACGCGTATTTATTTTTATTGGATAAGATCAATGAGCTGAACCAGCATGGCCGCTCCAGCCAGAGCGACTGGGCTAAGGCAGACGTTTTCAATAGCCTTATCGATTATTTTATTGGTATCAATTATGGCTCGTTGCAAAACGGAGGGATAATGCGGATTGTCGTTTCAAGTGCATGCATGCAAGTTTTTCTCTTTTTTTATTTGTATATTTTCCATTTAGTTTAAAAGCATTTAAATTGGGGGTCAATGAGATGCTAGTCAGACATAATGCTCTCTTAAAAAATACTCCGAATGATAATAAAACAGAAAATAAGCATTTTATCTTGCGTTGGATTGCATTTTTTAAACAATTTAAAAGCAGTACATTTTACCCTAAAATAGCTTGAAGTTTTTCTCAAAACACCCTTCGAGTAATTCTCAAAGGCATAATTTGCTGCAAAGATAATTATCAGTTAGTGTTTACTCCAGTGTGTGTGTGTGTGTGTGTGTGTGTGTGTGTGTGTGTGTGTAAGCGCGCGTGTGAGTGTGAGTGTGTGTTGCAGGAACGTCGAGGTTAGCTCAGAACAAAGCAAAAACTCAGAAACATCTGTATCAAGATTAAGACTCCTCGCTATACAAACTTCACATGAGGTCTGATACTTTATTTATCAATGGTTTCTGACGCACTGGGTACAGTTGGCCTGCAGGGGGGACGTGGTGTGCGAATAAATAAAATTTCTTCTTCTTTTTTCCATTTTAACGGAGAATTTATGCTCTCATATTAGCTTGTAAGAGCCTTTTTTTTGCCCGCTCCGTCCATATCAACGTCCATATCAAGTGTCTGTGCAATGCTTCTCATTTCTTACTTGAGTTTCCTGGGCTTTGCTGCAGAGAGACACTGTTGGTGAGCTGGAAAACGTCACTTGTTTTATTGCCCTCACAGAAGAGAGACCATAAACGCATTCTTACCCCGAGCACAATACCCTTCCTCTTTAGTTCACGTTTACAAAGGTGATCACATGCTTGGGATTTTATACCCAAAAGATTGATCAGGAGTTTATTAGGCATTTTTTTTAAGATGAGGAATAATGCCTGATATTTGTCTTGATATCTTGCAAGTTTTTTTTCTTTTCTTTTTTTTTTTTTAAAATCACGGTAGTATTTTCTAATGTGCATCTTCTGAGCCTGATATAAAAATAAAATTATTCACATTTCCTGTTTCTCTTCCTGTATGGTGACCATGCATGGGTTTTTTTTTCTTTTCTGTTAAAAATGAGCCAAGTAGAAAATAAAATAAGAAAACCTTCCCGTCCAGTCAAGCTGGATGGTGCGCGTGTACTTTGCCGTCTGTGTTGTGTTTATCGGCATTTAGCACCAATGCTCCGCGCAGCTCTGAGCTAAAAGCTACAGTTTCGCCTCAACTTCCCGCCTCTCAATTGGTTGGGAATGGTCAGCTGACGTTGTCATATTGTCTCTCACTGAGCCAAGCCTCGGCTATTACACTCGAGCTTTTTTTTTTTTTTTTTTTTTTTCGCGTCTTAACCGGAGATTGGAAATTAATAATATTCAATCCTCAAAAGTAGCCCCGCGACCACGCAGGAGAGGCAGCAACTCGAGAGGGGGGAAAAATACGGGCGATTTTTTGGGGAGGAAGGTGTGGTTGGTTGACTTGACACAGGCGGGAGGGAGATTTACTGGAGAAGGAAGATTGAAAAGAGACCCGATAAAGAAGTGGGGAAGAGTTGGAGAGAAGGGTTACAAGCAAGGTATGAATTCTTATTTCGCAAACCCGTCGCTCTCCTGCCATTTGTCCGGTGGTCAAGAGGTTCTGCCCAACGTTCCCCTGAACTCCACCACCTATGACACAGTGAGACATTTTTCGTCGTACGGCGCCGCTGTGACCCAGAATCGGATATATGCCCCTTTCTACTCCCCTCAGGAGAATGTGGTGTTCGGCTCCGGTAGGGCGCAGTACGAGTACGGATCCAACGTATTCCTCCAAGACAAGGACGTCCTGCCAAGCTGCAGGCAGACAAACATGGGACTCGGCTCGCAGAGCCACATTGCCCAGGAGTACAGTCTGGATCAGGGGAGGGCAGGAGCCCAGGAGCAGAAGAGCAACATCCCGATCTACCCGTGGATGCAGCGCATGAACTCACACAGCGGTGAGTTTTACTACGACCAAATAAATTAGGGAAATGGGCCAGTTTTACGATATGTCTTACCAAGAGAGTAAGTTACTTTTTATGGCCCCATAAAACATTACTGTATCTGCTCGATTTGTGAGATGGGCCTTAACATGTGCAAACAAACAGCTTTCATTTTAACACTACTGTGGTGGTAATAACTGGTGACTTGAGACAGAGAAATTGGATTAAGACGATTTAATAATTTTGCATTAAAAATAAATATAAATATGCCCTCACTCTATCAGCTAAATTCCAAATCGCGTCTCCCTGCAGATTTAGATTAAACCACATGCTGTAAATCCTGATAAGTAATTCTATAATCAGGGAGTAAATTTTGTGCATTTTTACGTTGTGCTCCAGCAGGAGTGGGCTACGGGACGGACAGGCGCAGGGGACGTCAGATCTACTCTCGCTACCAAACGCTGGAACTGGAAAAGGAATTCCACTTCAACCGCTACCTGACCAGGCGCAGACGCATCGAGATCGCCAACGCGCTGTGCCTCACGGAGCGGCAAATCAAGATTTGGTTCCAGAACCGGCGCATGAAGTGGAAGAAGGAGAGCAACCTGACGTCCACGGTGACTGGAAGTGAACAGACAGGGGCTGCTCAGGAGGAGGAACGGAGTGGCAGCGCAGTGGAAGAAGGGAAGGATGAACACAAAAAAAAGGAATAACGCGCACGTGTGTGTGTGTGTGTGCATGGAAGTGGAGAGGAGAGGGGAGGGGGGGGTCACCTCATGACCATGAAAGTCCAACATAACTACCTAAAAAAAAAAAAATCTATAAAGACTTGACTTCACTGCATGATGGTTATACCCGCTGCTCTTTATCTCATCTTGACCACAGCAGTTGTGGAGCACTAAATATTCAAAACATTATTCCATCCACAGTTTGATCTCTGTGACATCTGGAGCACTAAGGTGTTTGTTTTATCAATATTATAAATATCAATGTCTCACATGTATTGTGAAAATAATAATAACAATATTATTATTAATATTAATAATAATACAAACGAAGAAAAACAAGTATTATTTTCCTGGTATTTTTCCAAACACCAGGAAAAGTAAAAAGTAAAAAAAAAAAAAAAAAAAAAAATCTGTATTTACCCACAGCCAATTCCTCACTGTGAACTCTTTGATCACCTCACCAAATACAGTGTTGGTTTGACTTTGCTCATGCACATGCACATTCCACGGCGTTCCAAGGAACACAATGCAAAACTAGTACTTGAACTGTCCACAGATTTAAAAAAGAAAAGAGAGACAAAAAAGATTCAAGTTGCACGGTTGACCCTCAAGCTTGTATATATATAATAAAAGTAGCATAACAGCATATTATGCAAATTCCGCAAGAGCTGTGCATTTAGCCGCTTGGATTTTTGGCGCAGGACAACGTAAAAGAACAGCGCCACTTCTTCTTTGAATCATTTGACACCACATGCTCTTGTTTTTGTTGTGAGACAGATTTGTACACTAGTAATTCTTCACCCTTTGAGTGTTATGATTTTATGTTTGTTTTTTGTTTTTGTTTTTGTTTTTTTTGTCATATTTGTGTATCAGTAAATAAAATCTTTGTAAAACTTGCATCCTTGTCTTGTCTTTGCTGTGCGCGTTACTCTGTTTGGGCGGACAAATGTGGCGTATCAGCCAGGTTTTACGAGTTGATCAGAGAAATGAAAGGGGTTTGAAAAGCTACAGCCCGTTCCAGAGGCACAGCAAGTTTTGCAATGATGCGGATTTGGAGGATTAGAAAGGAGTAGATTAGATAGATAGAAGTGGGGTTTTTTTAACGCAAACTTTGGTCTCTGTACGAGTAACGTTTAAATGTTGGGGGAGCACTGAAGAGTTTTGGGGAATCTATTATTATTATTATTATTATTATTATTATTATTATTATTATTATTATTATTATTATTATTATTATTATTATTATTATTATTATTATTATTATTATTATTATTATTATTATTGATGTTGTTGTAGTTAATATTGTAGTTTACGTTTATTAAACTGACAAGATTAATATACGATCAAACAGCTACTACTTTTTTTGTAATAACAACAATAATAATTAATATTATTTTTACTTGTGACCTCGAAGCGAGTCCATGGCACACGTCCTGACACGTCCTGCTCCATTCCAGACACCAGATGACGCTCTTGTCTTACTGTCCTGCCTTTTTTTACGCTAAAGATCCCCCCCTCGCTTCGTCCCCAACAACCAAACAGCTCAAAGTTTACCGGACACGTTTCTCCTATTCATCAATATCCCCATTGAGTATCAAGCCAATTTATGACTGGCCAACACATGCACGTGATCGCATACAAATACCCCATATTTGGGCAGTGCGCTCCGGATCAAGAATTAAAAAAAGAGAGAAAAGATACCAAAGCCTACTCCACCTATAAATCCTGGATTATTTTTTCTTCTTCTTTAGGACAGACAGCTGTGAATTTTCCATTAGAGGCTACAAAGAAAAAGCAATGAGCAACAAAACACAGGAAATACCCGCAAGCCTCGCACCGCATGTAGTTTGAAAAGAAAGTGTTGGTGGGTAGAATTAGTTTTGAAATGAACTCTCATGTTGAGCGCTCCAGCTTTGGGCAAACACGGGAGACAACTTCTGCTAACAGCATGTTTACTTTCGATGGATCTGGGCGCACGTCCAGCCGTTATGAGGGTGTTAACGTGAACGGGATTTACTCCTGTCCCGTCCCCACGACCTCTGCGCATCGCGAGGAGATCAAAACTAGCCTGCGTGGCAGCACGGATCCTCCGCCCGGACCGCAAATAAGCATGCTCTCCAGCGGTTCACTCTTGGAGGCGAGCGGGCTCGAGTACGGACGAGGCACGGACAGAGACCCCGAGAGAGGCGTGAAACGCGGAGGCAACAGGAGCCAGGAGGGCGACCAAAACGCGGAAAGGGCTCAGACAGTGAAAAGAAACCCAAATATGCACCAGCGTCAGGACAGTGAACAGCGGCCGCAGATTTATCCCTGGATGACAAAACTGCACATGAGCCACGGTAAAGTTTACTTGTTTTATTAAAAAAAAAAAGGCAAACAAAAAAATGCGAATTAGATGCTCGCTCTTAACGCAGCAACACTTGGTTTCGCTCGCTCCACTGTCCCTCTTGAGTTTTATAGGCCAAAAGCAGGAAATAATAAAAACTCGCGGTCATAAATTTTATGACAAAGGCATCTATTGCTCGTAAACCTGTTCTGTTACGGTGAAGGGGTGATCTGTGCTGTGATTTATGGTGAAATAATTGGATAAGAGAACAAAAATATGATAAAACGGCAAAATAATAGTACAAATCCAGCTATATAATAGTAATTGTAGCGTCCTTGCTTCTCCTCTACATGCATTTGAATTTCCAGCATCCCCAAGGAGGGAAAATAATAATAATAATTATAATAATAATAAAACGCTTTAGCCTTTGATTGAACTCTGGGACACACCAGTGCCCTGACCCAATCGTGAACTCTTCACCTCTGAAAGATTTGAATAGACATGCTCCTTCTTCGTGGCTCCAAACCTATACTGGCAGACAATTCAGCTGCAAAGATTGTAAACGCATTAGCTACAAAACAAGAACCAAGGACTGGCAAAGGAAACACGCAGCAGGAATGTTGGATGAATCTAAATATCCGGCGGCTATAGGCCTGTTGCGTTACATAGCAATGTTGTGCAAGTTTATAAATTACAAAACAGTTGGAAGACAGTTGCAACATTTTAAGTGCTTTTTTAAGCACCCATGTTGGTTTCGCTTACCGTGATGTTACGCTACGCTACTATTGTATAACTGTTGCAGACTTTACAGGGAGGCCCACAAACTGTTGTCTGATTTGTTACAGCTAAACAAGAGTCTATTGAGAATTTTTTCCCCTTCATATTTTAAACAATGAAAGTGGTTGCACAAATAAAATTGAGGTTTCATGACATCATACCAACTGTTTCTGTCCGTGTGATATTCTTTGAGTGAGCAAGTTCACTATTACATATGGCCTATATGAACATATATGCTTTCTATTTCACACTTTACATTACATGCCTGAAGCTCAATTAAATGCGAAAGTTTTGTGCAATATGATGTTCCTGAACGCTGACATATTTTAATACTGCTTCAGAATCGGAGGGTAAGCGCTCCAGGACCAGTTACACCCGCTACCAGACTCTGGAGCTGGAGAAAGAGTTTCACTTCAACCGCTACCTGAGCCGCCGAAGGCGCATAGAGATCGCCAACAGCCTGTGCCTAAACGAGAGGCAAATCAAAATCTGGTTCCAGAACAGAAGGATGAAGTGGAAGAAGGACTCAAAGATCAAAGTGAAGGAGTAAAAGAAAGAAAAGCAGCACTTTTTTTTGCACCTCCACACTTGCACATTAGAGTCGGAGTTGCCCGCCTGACCTTCGGATGAACCGCTATAAGGAGCAATGACATCATGACACGGTTCTGTGTGCTTCATCACCAATTATGTGTCACTTTCTGCGGTTTGGAACCTAATGTATTGAATATCGCTCACTATGATCAATCGGTTTACATTTCTAAATTAATTTGCTTGCTATGCGATGATAACCCCACTTTACGGTGAAAAAAACGCGAAGGTCTAGTGGGAGAAGGATCCTTCAAGGCGTTTGGTCCAGATTGCGCTTAAAAAAAAAAAGCTGCACAACGTTATTCATTTTGGTTTATAGTATAGGATATTAAAAAAAGGGTAGTTACCGAGAGTTCTGGGGGTCATTTCCATCTTCTTTAGCGTGCCATTAAAAATTAAGGTCAGTGAGCAAGAAAAATAAAATTAGTTAAAAAAGTATTTGTCCTCTTGTTTTCTTTTGAGAAATCAGGATTTGTTGAAGGTATGATGTGTCTGTGATCGGTTTGTCATTCATGCTGTCTGTCATAACCTTGTGATTGTGTATGATAACACTGTAATGTGCAATGAAGCTACGTCTGTTTCCCTTAGTAAACTAAAGGTGCCTGGTACACACAAGGCCTGCTTGATGGCCAATTTGTTGATTGTAAACAATAAAGTCGTTAAAAAAACAACTACTTTTACTCTGAGTTATTTTTCTCTTCATATTCGGGACCCATTGCAGGGGAAAAAAAAAACAATAACAAGGTGCATCTTAGAATAATTTTCTTGCATTTTTGCCCGCTAAATAAAACTGTACTTATGTATTTTCACAATGCAATTTCCTTTGTTTTGTCAGGTTTTCTCGGGTCCCCCAAATTTCTCAGGCTGACAAACACGCTCTAAAGTTTAAGGCCCCCCCTCATAAAACTTTATTGCCCGCTTTTTCCAGCACTCCACAGGCACACTCAGCTTCCTGTTTTGTCAGGGGATGAGGAAGGGCCACACCAGCCTGTTAGAACAACACAAAGGTGGACGCAAAGCTTCGGCTTCCTGTGGCCGCACACTGACGCGTCATTTTCTGTAAAGGGGGCCATATGGTCAGATTTGTTTCAGCCCCTGGTCTCGTTAGATTGTTGTTAAAACGCCACTTTGCAGCATTGGTCGTCTCAATTCAAGCCCAAGGTTATGAGGTAATTCCCTTCTTCACTTAGAGCAAATAAAAAAAAAAGTCAACTCACCTCTCAAACTAACCGCCTCCCATATGATCTCCCCTTATTTCAACCGGTCAACTGCAGCGTCCACTTTCCCTGTGCTGTGTTGGGGCCTATAAACATAAACGCAAGAGCTTGCATTCAAGTCTTTCTTTTTGGGGATTTTAAAGTTTACAAGGTTACATATGCCAATTGCCCCAAGCAGGGCCTGTGAATGGTGCGTGGGAAGCACGTGGTGTCGTTTAAGTGGGTTTTATGGCCTGGAAGAGCTGACAAACCTTCGATATATACACATCATATATAATCTTAACTGTCCGGAATCGCAGCTGCTGGCTTCCCCCTTATCGGAGGAGGAAAGGGCTTTGTGGTGGTGGCGGAGGACGCAGTACCTTTCTCCGGACTGTAGAGCAGAGCGGAACGGCGCGGAGGTGTGAGACCTGCTGCTTCTGCAGTAAGTTGCTTTAACTTTAAATACTTGCCTGCGTCTGTGCTGTCTTAAAATATTTTTTTTCCTCCCCTGTATGATGGATTGACTCTGAATGCACGGGTTAACTATAAACCTAATTAAGTTTATAATTATTGAGCTACGTTTCTGCAAAGGGTTTGGAAATGCTCTTCTGTTTATCTGTAACAAACAGAATTAAGCATTTAATGTCTAAATTTGTAAATCACGCTGGTGATCTTAAAGCTGGCTTAAATAGGGCTGCAGCAGTTTATTTACAGTTGTAAATCCCCACCGTAAAAATAAATAGAGATAGTAATAAAAGTTTCAAGAGAAACACAGTAGCGTTAAGCAAAAAAAAAAAAAAAAAAAAAAAGACTCAAACTCTTCTCCCCACTCACTCCTCAACCAATCCTGCAATTTGCAAAGAAAAAAACATTTTGGTTAAATTCTACCTAAAAGTCTTGTAGCTTTGACTATTTGAAGAAAGTGCTGCGAATAAAAGACGGGTTTGTTTTCAATTCAGATTTTATTTTAAGAGCTAAAAAGCCTCTATTAGTCAATGTCAACAATTGTCAAGTATCTCTCTTGTGTCTCACATTAAAATTGGACCAACTTCAGCACATCGGCATACAACTAATAATAATAAAAAAATTGTTTGACTGTTAGTTTTACTCTTTGCTGAAAAAAAACAGCGCAAACTGCTATAAATAATTTCTCCAATTCAAGTAACTATTTTGAAGTCAGAAATATTACGCTATATTCAAGAACAGCAGCCTATATGATTTCAGAGTCGAGTATAGTGTCTATTATTATTATTATTATTATTATTATTATTATTATTGTAAGGTCATCTTTTTAAAAAATATACAATAACATGATGCTAGCATATTATAAAGAACAGTGGAGAATACAAGTGTTTACAGTAAAAAAAACGATCAAAACATTTATGCGACTTGTTTTGTTTTCCACCTTGACACTGCGGTCTTCGCAGTGTTTGTGGTTACGATCTGTCGTCATCGTGGTTTCATGGCCATTTTCTGACCATGCCGACCTGCGGATCTTATCTTGTGTGACACATTTTGACTGTGAAGTGAAGATTGGATAAATATTTGCGCATTTCACACCGTTTGTGTCCTCATGGATATCAGCAGATATATCCAGTTTGCTTTACTTGGAGACTAATGAGCCAATGACATCTTATGACCTCAATAGTTTTCTGTTGCTCAGCTGGAGACATCATTTAATCACCCATATGCCTAAGCAAACAGCTCCGCCTACAGAAACAGTTCACTACTCCTAATCAATGTGTGGAGGTGCAATTATTTTTGATATTAAAGCTCGGATTGATGGGTTTTCCCCAAGGTGCAATGGCCGCCACTACTTTCTCCGGTTCTTTTTGGTTGCTTTTGTCTTGAATGTATTACGCTGCCTGTACTTGGTATACCACGTTTCCAATCCTAAGGTATGGACTTTGTTTCCAGGTGTAGAAGATCAATCACAGACTTTCAATAGGGGGCACTGTGTAACATACTCCTGTATGAGTGATGCACTCCGGAGGGTGACTAATTTTATTTATTTATTTTTTCAAGTGCTCTCTTTATTTTTAGAAACATTTTGCTATAATTCAGAGAGGAAACTATCAGGAATTCCAGACTAAATGCTTTTTATCAGTAAAAGGAAACGTATAAAAATGATTTCCTGTTTTCTTAACAGGAATACTGACATGCGCATTTGTACACCTGCAATGCACGTGCTGCATTTTGACCTTTTATCCTGTAAGATGCTTGAATAAACTCCTCAGAGGTGCTCATAACAACTCAAAAACTTTATTCCAAAAGTGAAACCGGCCCAAACATCCGATTTCACTGTCATGTTCTGCGCTCGTGTATTCCTTTCTCTGACCTACGGAGCTGACACTGCCATCCTTCAACCCGCAGAGGTCATTTCCGGGTGAGCATAGACTTCCCTTTGTCTGGGGCTCGAACAAGAGGCAGAGATCTTCGTTGCACAGTTTCCTAACATGAACTGATTTTATTTACAATGTGAAGACAAAGTCGTGACTCTATTTTATTGACTGTTCGCCATAATTCACAGGCGCTGAAGTCTAGGGACTTCTATTCATAGTAGCTCTTGCCCAAGGAAATACCAAATTGCTTGTAAATTTAGTTTTATCGTCTGAAAACGATCTGTCTTAAATTCCTTCCACTGTCTCTGTTCTGCAGGCGCTCAAACATTTCATATTTTCCGTACAGTCTCCCTCCAGGAATGCGTGATTATCAGGCCAAAAATATTATTAAGATAAGAATAACAAGAGTGAAGAAAAAAAAACAAAACACTTCGTTCTATTTTGGGGCGAAAAAATTGGAAAATGAACCTGTTATGTTTTAGTTGTTATATTTTACTTTTATTCTCGTTCATTCCGCTGGTTTTTATTTTCAGGAATGTCATTACTTGTGGTTAATCTTGTAATATACCACAAATAACCCATGCTTTTCAATGTGTCACATTTACATATGTAAATTTACACGGAACTTACTAAGTGTATTTAACTTTAAAAGTATTTATTCCACAACGTGGAACAGAAATTGATATTTTTTATGTCTCATATTTACCATTTTTGAAGAGAAATTACTATTACTTGGAGGGTAATAATTTATTCTGCTTATATGCAATTTATAACTCAATCTTTCAAAATATCCATATATATATATATATA
>NW_006800019.1:312342-314134 GCF_000485575.1 Poecilia formosa | reverse complement strand
TGTGTGTGTGTGTGTGTGTGTGTGGAGGGGGGCAGGGGGGAGGCGTGTAGGGGTGCGCGGAGAAAGCTTAACAATCCCTCAAATGAACAAATGAAACATCAAATTAGTCCGCCTGAGGGTCTCATTTTTTTGTACTTTTACATTATAACTAGTTATTGAACTAGGTGCACGATCTCAAAGCCATTTGTGAGGGGAGAAAGAATTCATTGCTGTCTCTCCATCAATAATCCTTGGCAGTGAACTATTGGAAGCATTCAAACGCGAGGGGTGAAACGCGGGTCAGGCTGTCTAACTAATATTAAAATGCGCTCGCCGTGAGTTCATGGGGCGAGAGGGAGTGCGTGGCGTTCATATCGGTTGGGTGCACGACAAATATCATGTATTTAGATGAAAATACGACGCAGCCAAGTGGGTACGTTTTCTGAATTGTATTTATTGCATAAAGAATTCACAGCTTGTTCATTTTGTTAATTAATAAAAAAAATGCGATTTACATAAAAATACACAGATCAAGATGTGCATCAATTTAGTTGCTTATGCCTCTCTTCTTTAATCAGTTCAACTGATTCAGAATCTGTTTGCTGTTTTTTTTATACTCCCCCCCCCCCCACACCACCCCTTTCGAAACAGGTCACATGTCCAACGTAACATTTTTCATCCAAGGCTTTTCTCATTAGCTTCCAGAGTGTCAGGAAGAAAGGTTACCGAGCGGTCAGTATGGTAATGGCGAGCAGAAGAAATGGTTGGGAACAATGGGAACTTATTTTTCATCTGCTGCTGTCACGCCGTCCTTTTGTATCCGCCGTGTTTGTGACTGAATATTCATATAGAAGCCACCTCAAAGGCAGAATGCTGTGAAAGGAGAGCCTCAGTATTCTCTGTGTGCCCGCATACACTCGCGCGTGTTTGTGCATAGATCTCTTTAACGAGGGAAAAGAGAAAACAAACAAAATACGTGTTTGTGTCGCTTCGAAGCGCATCAGCTTTCACGCGCACTTTTCGTGTGATTGCTAACTCACTGGCGCCCTGAAACATCTCGGAAAAGGCATGCTTCCTCCATAACCTGCTTTCACCGACGTTTACCCGACAGTTCACCTCTACAGCCTCAAACAGAAAGCACATTAGTTGTCTATATGTACCCTGTAGAACCAAATTTGCGTGCTGCACAAACATTCGCAAATACGTCTCTACAGGAATACATGGGCAACTGGAATACCTCGCCAGCCAATGGATTGCGTTGCACCTAACTCTGCTTCTGCACGTCTCTCTTTCTTTTCTTTTTTTTTGCACTTGCTTGTGCGTACACAGGAAGCACCCGCGATGATCCTTACAGCCAGGCACTGTAACAATGCAATAACGCTGTCACGGAGTGTATTCATAGTCCACACAGATCCACACTTTGTGGAGGCAGCTAGAGAGGCCACAGAGTAAGGGAGCCATGAGCAGTGTGCGGCTACTACTGTGTCAGAGCCTGTAAAACACACCGGGAACCAGGGGTCGTTTAAAAGTGACTGATTTACGGCTTTTATTGCTCTATAAAACGCCTCTAACATCCTCGGTAGGGGTAATAGAAATGTCGTGCGCATTCTTTACAAACAGTACTGCCAGAGTTATGATATGCATTTTTCACATCGTTTTTAAACTTATTATGTAATTATGGCTGAGGAAATGGATCCCCTGGCTTGCACAGTGGCCAAAATACTGACCTACATTTATTTCACAGACTTAAAACCCATCATTATTATTATTATTATTATTATTATTATTATTATTATTATTATTATTATTATTA
>NW_006800019.1:304466-312332 GCF_000485575.1 Poecilia formosa | reverse complement strand
TTATTATTATTATATTAGGTTTGGTTAGGGCATGTGGAGAAGTAGCATGTTTGAAGAGATGAGAGAAGAATGGGAAGCCAAGTTGAGGCAGCCTTACAGCATCAGCTTACAACATAAAAGTCAACCACAAGTCATGTAACTCATGGTCAGGGCTCTAGCCAGGATTAGCATAGTAACAGCTGAGATGAAATATTGCCTTGTAGTCGTAAACATTTGGATAGTTGAAATCAAAGAATTAAATATAATTTTGCTATTTGAGCTAACCGCTGTGTATATTTTAAGGGATGTAATGTTATTTAACAACCCCCCTCAGCAGTCTAGTGATGAGCTGTGGCACGTTGTGGTGTTTTGTCTTAACTGTTATCAAGGATGCAGGTAAATGAGCTACTGCATGGCTGTGCTTTTATTATTCCCATCATGTGCAGTAAGTAGCACATGAATGAAGTCAAAATGAAGAATGAAGTAAAAAGATACATTAACATGGGGTTAAGAAGACTATTTAGACAGGTTTTAAGGTATTAGTCACTTCTTCTGATTGCAACTGTCTGACCTGAAGAACCACATGTAGCTTAACTAAATAGTCATCTCTAGTTCATGCAGAATTTTAATTTTTTTTTTTGTTGTTGTTTATTTTTGTTTTGGAATTATTTTATTGCGTCTTTCAGACCTCCATGTTTTGTGGCTTTATGATATTTGTGATTTTAAAAACTGTCAGGTGTGCGACTAAGATTGACCCCAGCTTTGTGATTAGAAACATGCTTTGCTAAATGAGTTATATATTTTGCAAAATTGTTTTAATGAAGTGCTTGTTGCATCCTTAGGAAGCAGAACTTACTGAAACAGGTTCTCCTATTTTAAAAGACATACAATAGAGCATGATTGCCATGACTCTTTATTGTAAACACTGGTAGTGTGCACAGCATTTGCTATCCATGTGTAGATCCGCTTTTGTGTTTTCTGTAGTTGATTGATCTGAATTTTATTTTTGTCCAGCAGCAAATGATTTCTGATGTATGAATTTTTTCTATGTTCATCTTACTAGGATTATATTGAAAAATTTTGCTTTTTCATTATCTTTCATGAAAGTATAATTGTTTGGTTTAAGATTATAGAAAAATAATGTAAAAGTGAAGGTTGTTTTTTTGCTTTTCTTTAGGCTGTATCTTCATTGGCGCTCTTACCTTGCTCCACGGTTGGTCTGCTTTGAGAATTAAACCACATCTCCTGAGCATCTCACATCTCCTGTGTTGTGTTACAGACTGAACCACAAACCTATTAAATATCTGTATTTAAATCACTTTAAGTGACTCTTGGAAGTTCTTCTAATTCTTAATATCATTAAAGACTCTATCCAGAGGCATATAACAAATGTACACTGATGATAAAAACACAGCTGGATAATAAACTATGAATTGCACAAGAAATAAATATTTTTAAAAGCAGATTTCAGATACAAAGAATGGTAAGTCTACTGAATGTGTTTTACGGTTGATGACTCCACAACAGGTTCAAGATTCAAACTGGTGCGTTGGCATTGGTACAACACTGTGACAGGAAAGTAACTTTTGACAGATTTCAACCCAGATTCTGAAGCAGCTGAGTTGCGTTTGAGATCCATAGTTACTCAGTATATGTTCCAGCCTTACAACATTTAGCAGGGAATCAGAAAGGTCTTAAGAAGTCTCAAATCTACATTTTAATGTAAACATTTTTACAAAGAGTAGCAGTACAGGGTTGTGAATTACAGTTCATTGGGTCTTTTTTGTTGGTATTTTGTTTCTCTTACTTGTTTTTTTATTATGTGTTTGTCTGACACATTTGGACATTACCATTAACCTCTGACCAAAACACAAATGTCTTGATCCCGTGCAGTAATGAATCCTGTTGGAATTCACATAAATCCAAACACTTGATTAGATCTTCTGCGTGTACTGAATTAATAACATTTCTTTTGAAATAAAACACAACAATTCAGTTTTAATTATCCGCCACTGCCTAATATTTTCTATAAATTTTTAGTAGTTGACTAAGACCCGACAACAGTAACCTTAATGAAGTGTAAATGCGCTGATTGAAGGCGCTGAAGCTAAGTAACACGTGTAAAAGAGCATGCTTAAATTTTTATCTAGGTTCAATTTAAGCTGTGAGCTAGCTGCATTATTAGTGAAGATATTTTTGAAGTTCACTTATCTCTAAAATTGTAATCATAATAGTAGGGTTGGACAATAAATCGACAACAATATATATATCACGATACATATGTGGTTAATATCAATAGATAAGTCTGAAAAAATGTTTCACCTAACTTCCATCCAGAACCGCAAACCCTTCTGGGTGATGTAGGCAGAGGTTAGGCTTTAGCCTGCACCATCTGAGATCCCACAGTTGGCTCAACCTATCAGGGCCAGTCGAGCAATGTTGGTGCATCAACTATCTCACTCACCATTTAGTTTCCTAGCAACAACCTGTTGACTACCTTGCGCATCAGCAGTTTAAGGTTTTGCCACCATGCCTCATATGCCTAATAATAACAATAAAAATAACAATAACAATAACAATGACGTGGAGTGAAAATGGGATAAAACAGGAAAAATCACACTGTCAGTTTGGCAATATTTAAGACAAAAAAAAATCAATAACAAAAAAAATCAATAACTACTGATATGACTGATATGACACACTTATATCATGACAGTTTTCAGTCACATCTTGCAGTTCTTTAAGATGATCTATAAACGTCTTAAATTTAACCTCCTGAAACTTTCAGAGTGAGTGTTATATGTTATTAAAGGCATTTGCATGTATGGAAGCTCAGAGGTTAGATTTGGTCTTGATCTTAAGTAAAGGATTACTACGAAATGTCAAAACAAATAAAACATGGTCAAGGCATGTTCTTTCAGGGAACAACTAATTAGAAAGTGAAATGAATTGTTTTTATTTTCAGAAAGGTCCAGCTATCAGCTGTAATGTCGGTTTGTCAGTTTGCCAGCTGAACTAATACTGATAAAAAAAAAGAAGTGCCTTCATTAATTTGCAAATAACCTTTATGCAAAGTGTGCAAGCTAATAAAATGATTGGTTTTCTATTGTTGTTCTTTATCCTTGGCCAACCATTGTCCCTTTGAATAATTGGTAGCCATGGATTTTGCCTGTTTTATTTTATTTTTTTTCCTTGGTCAGCAGCTACTAGTTTTGTCCCCAAGATCAATTACCTTGGTAACAAAACCAGAGAGAGGGAGGCAGGGGGAAGATGAGGGAAGAAGGAGGGATAAAGAGACACGAGCGGACAGTGAGAGAGAGAGAGCGCTTTGTGCCCACAATGGCGACTGTAGGTATGCTAAATACCTCTGGTTCCTTATCCGGGAACTACCTCTTCCTCTGCTATTGGGCCACTGGGTCACGTGGTTAAAGTAACTTTACAGGGCTGCTCGCAAGTAGGAGGGCTTTATGGAGCAGAAAAACGACAAAGCTAGAAAAATTATTTTCCACTCCAGAAATTAATGATCATGAGCTCGTATTTGATGGAGTCTAACTACATTGATCCGAAATTTCCTCCATGCGAGGAATATTCGCAAAACAACTACATCCCCGAGCACAGTCCAGAATATTACAGCCGCGCAAGGGACACTGGCTACCAGCATCACCACCAGGAGTTATACCCTCCTCCGCGGGCGAGCTACCAAGAGCGCCAGTATAACTGTGCAAGCATCCCCGAGCCCGACACGCCGCGGGGACACGGAATACCCCACTCCGCGCACCTGCTGACGGGAAAGGGCCAGCCTGCGTCATGTGAGACCCCACAGTTGTCCATGTCCCCCGCCACCCCGCCGGCCGCAGCCTCCGCCTGCAACCAAGCCACCCCGGAGCATCCCAACAGCACAGTCTCCTCCAAACAGCCCGTGGTCTACCCGTGGATGAAGAAAATTCACGTCAGCACTGGTAGGCAACTTGTGGTGTTTATGTTCCCCCTGCTCTACTCACGCTCCTCTCTCCCCTTCTTCCCTCCCTTTATCAAGCCCCTCTGACTCCCATCTCGTTGCCAGCCCCTGCTCCGATAGCAGGGAAGCCTTTGAAATGGCACAATTGAGGCGGATTTACGACTCGGCATTGGTAATTACACCCACCATAAATTTTATAGCCGAGGTACACTCAGGGCAGCCGTATCACCATGTGGCTTCTGCTGTTATGTATTGCGCGATAGAGAGAGAGGAGGGGAGAAATGAATAAGAGAAGAGAAGGGTAAAAAAAAAAATCTGAGCTTTGTGATCTTGCATTAATAATTTAGATCATGGTTGGGTGTGAGTGTCCTCTCATTACGCGAAGTTCTTAACTTCCCATTTAAATTTCCTCAAACAGCTAAACATTCATGTCTAATAAATCTTTCTGAGCCATATCTCACTTTGTTTACCCCCTCCTTTTTTTCTCCCTTCTCCTTCTACCCTTTCTCTCCACATCTCCCTTTTTTTTTTCCTCCCAGTGAACTCTGGTTACAATGGGACGGAGCCAAAGCGGTCTAGAACAGCTTACACCCGGCAGCAGGTCTTGGAATTGGAGAAGGAATTCCACTATAACCGGTATTTAACCCGACGGAGGCGCATTGAGATCGCGCACACCCTGGTGCTCTCCGAGCGGCAGATTAAAATCTGGTTTCAGAACCGCAGGATGAAATGGAAAAAGGATCACAGGCTGCCGAACACCAAAGTGAGATCCTCCTCCTCTTCCTCGTCCTCCTCCTCCGGGTCCAACACAGGCTCTGCGGCCGGCGGAGTCGCCGCTGTCTCGGCCACCAGCACTGGGGCCCCCGACGAACTCACAGGAGCACAGCATGGCGAGGATATTACCAGGTTATAAAACCACGAACCATCCAGCTGGGGTACACGGAGAACTTGTTATTTATAGAACAATGATATATTTTGTTTTCGTAGCTATCTTGTGCGGTTTCCTTTAAGTCCAAAGTTATATAAAAAAAATGCATGTTATATAGCATGGATTACTGCGAATACCGATGGTTTATTTTTTACGTGAGACAGGGTTTAATTTATTTGAAGTTCAGTTATCCTGGTGTTTTTTTTATTAAAATGAAGGAGTGAAACTAGAAAAAAAAATATACATTTTATCGAAATGTTATTGTGGGCCAATTTTTTGCCCAGCTGCCCAAGGTAAAATGCACAATCTATTTATTTCAAACAACACTGGAAGGATATCACTATAATAATAATAATTATTTTGGTATATTAAAAAAAAAGCTTGAACACAGCATTGGTTCTGAACATGTATGTTTAGAATAACAACAATGTGTGAATTTACCTCGTGTATTTCAGAAACGGGATTTTGATCTGCATTTTTAGTTCTTTGTTTTTCTTTTTAATTATTATTATTATTTGTGGTGTTGATGTTGTGTTTAGACCGTTACAAAGCAGACTATTGTGAAATGCAATAAACGGAGTTTAGTGTACTTGTGCTAATCATATTGGTCAATAAAAACGGTGAGTGTCTACTAGTTTTACATACGTATGCTCGACGTTCATTTTTGCTAAGACGAGGTCTGCTATAGGAGGATGTTTAAAAACTGTACAGATGTGTAAATACTCAACAGGACCACTGTTTTCTGACTTCTTTTTTCCCCCTGCGCCCTTAAATTAGCAACATGAAAAGACAGGACGTCTGTGTGCGTCTGAGTGTGTGTGTGCGCGTGTGTGTGTGTATGTGTGCTTGTGTGTTTGTGCCCAGCCTTCCTTGTAATAGAATGAAGCTGTTTCAAAAAAAAAAAAAATATGGAAAAGAAATAAGTAGTTTGCTCCTTGCATTTCGTGCAACCTCATCAGTCTGAAGGGCATTCAATTAGCGCTGCAGACAAGCTACTGAGGGCCCCATCCAGCCCACGTCTGCACTGCTTTCTGTCAGTGCTACCAAAACTAACCCCACTTTCGACTTCGAAACCAAAATGCATGCTTTTAATTTAGAACTTGCATTTGTACTATGTTAGAATTGATAGACGCTTGTAATATAGCTATTTTGTAGCAAACACACACGCAGTCACCCTGCTTTCCTTTTTTTATATATATATTGCTCCACTGTGCCATGTGACTGAGTTTTCACAGAATGAAATAAATGAAAATTTAACTAAAATGTGAACTGAACGCAGATTCAGTGTTAATGCATGGTGTGGCGTGAGATATATCACAGCGAAGATGCTGACCTTTGTTGTCAGAGTCTGGCCTGCATGGGGAGGAGTGTTAATGGTTTCTTGTGTCTTTTACTTCTGCATGTACATGTGCCTCTGTGTAGCAGCAAAATACATGCGGAATTAAACCCTGCAGTCTCAGGAAAAATAGACTTTAGAACTGTTTGCAGCTACTTAGGTTTAACATTTAATTTTCTTTACTCTTTTATATATATATTTTTTTAATTGCATTGGTTTGTTTATTTGTTTGCTGTTTTTTTTTCTTTTAGATAAATGTAGTTTGAGCATGACTCAGACCCAAAGAAGCCCAAGCATTTGATAGATTATTGAAACTGTGGCATGAATAGGTCGTATAAAATGCCTTGCGTAGTGGGAGGCACAACAACACAAAGGGAAGAGGTATTTTCCATCATCAATCTTGCACCACGGAGCTCTGTATAATGTCCTGGAAAACAGCTGTGATGATAGCCAGTTTTTGATAGCATCAAATGTTGTGTGTTATCAGCCAGAATAACTCTGAAGCATGCGCAATTGTGCGTTTGGACCCTTTAATATTGGGTTTCTTGTTTTGTTTTTTTGTTGTTGTTTTTTTTACTTATATAGTACAAACACAAGCATGTTAAAATATGCTGTTGAGACATGGCTTTTGCAGAAGGCAGTAGAATGGTGGTGAGGC
Source organism: Poecilia formosa (assembly GCF_000485575.1). Lineage (NCBI taxonomy): Eukaryota > Metazoa > Chordata > Actinopteri > Cyprinodontiformes > Poeciliidae > Poecilia > Poecilia formosa. The sequence goes on along the minus strand of NW_006800019.1, from coordinate 305,473 downwards.
GGCGCTGAAAAATGAATCGAGGAGCCTTTATGTTGTTGGACAGATTAGAAAAATTAATGTGCTCTCCGCAGTCGCAGCATCCCTCCAGCCCCTTTTCTCGGCCCTGTCGCCTCCATGTCGCGGGGCTTGAAAAGGTGCTTCATTGAAGTTTGGGGGGCGAAATGGGAGAAGGCCGAGTTCATCTTGAGGACACATTTTCTGTTCCATTAGGCTCATTTCAGTCTGGATGGCCGACCTCTCCAACCCTGTGACCTGACTCACTTTCTATGCGTGTACCTTCTGTGTGCGCCCTCGCCGGTCCTCCCTTGGCCTCGGCTTTCTTTGTGGTTTTTTCTGGGTTGCGGCTGTATAGAAGGGGCCTGCGGCGGGGCATCACTGCATGTGTTGCTCCCTTTGTTAAGCACCGTGACACCGGACAGTGTTAAACTCTCGGACCGCGCTCCTCTGTGCGTCCAGCGGAGCTGCAGCACTTCGAAAATCTGCGTTTTCCCCTCAATCTGGCGGGAATCTTCTTAGTGAGCGAGTTATTGCACAAATACACACAGTGACGTTATCCATTATTTATAGCAATATAAAATAACCACTTGAGATTATGTCTTGCAATTGCGCTTCAAATTTGACGAACTCGATGAATATTTTTACTACGGTGATTAGTGGCGTTCTCTGAGGTCTCATAAAAAGGTGCTGCGGCTATAAATAGTGTCATTTGCTGCGCTCATGTGACTTCTGCTCCCAGGTTGGCTCCGGTGTCCAAAATCAAGCTGCCAATTATAGGCGTCTCTGACAGTACTGGGACACTTGGTCACTGTGATTAGTTTTTGAACGAGGACCTTCAAGTGTTGTCTTTCTCTTTTAACACAAAAACTCCTTGGAAACTTTTCAATGAGACCTCCACAAATACTTGAATATTTAACGCTAACATTAAATTACTCTGAAATAAGTCAATGCTTGTGTGTATCAACTGAATCTCTCTCTCTCTCTCTCTCTCTCTCTCTCTCTCTCTCTCT
>NW_006800019.1:282395-303495 GCF_000485575.1 Poecilia formosa | reverse complement strand
TGCATTATTATTATTATTATTATTATTATTATTATTATTATTATTATTATTATTATTATTATTATTGACTATCTTCATCTACGCACACCAGAATCTGCCTGGATGTTTACGCATACGTTTATCTTCATTAAGTCAAAAAGTAAAAACTGAACATCGTGTACTTTTTAGGACTATTCTTACATAAATATGAAATGTGTGCAGCCTGTAGACTGTAAAGTTAGTCACTCCAGTCGAAAAGTAACGTTGAATTTCAAAAAGCCACCTACCTAACCAGGAAATGTTCTCAGTCAGTATTCTTATTAGCGAAAGATTGTTCTGCGAGGTTAATTTAAGATATTTCCCAATCAGGATTCCCTTTGCCCGAATCTGTTGTAATCTCGCAAATTCACGATTGCTCCCAGTCCGATGAGCCTGCAGGATCATGGTGCGTTTTGTGAGTTTGCAGTGGACTGCCTAAATTCCTGAGCAGTTACTCAGCTCCAGCGGGTTTCTTCTCTGACTTGAGACTGTTGAATCACACATGATTTTTCGGCTCACATTGCACCGCTGCAGGCGCTCTGTGATTTATGGTGCACCTCCGGCAAGGCCTCTCTTTTTTTCTCTCTCCCTCCCTTCCTTTCTTTCGGAAGGTGTAAAAACTTTACACGAGGAACCATCGAGATGTTTAAACAAGCGCTAAAACAGCACCGGCCACTTCTGATCTGACGCTCACCTGGTTTATATGACCCGCAGTCATTGTCAGGTTGGCCGGTTATACGTGTGTTTGCCCACTCGTCTCAGGTGAGTGGCTCCTTCAACCACTCAGGATTGTGATGAAAGCTAGTCGCGTTGTTGTGTGCGTGTTGAAGCTGCAGCCCTGTAGCAGCTGTACAAAGACAGAAAGTTGAAACAGGGGTCACGCTGCTATTTTCCAGGGACAGAAGAGAGGCTGCCTCACATTGACCAGCGGTGGGTGCGTCATAAATCCGCAAAACTCTGCGCTTACATATGGGGGAGCAAACCAGAACGTACACGCGCACATGTGCGTTTAGTGATAACGGTGCAGATGGATTTAATAACGTTAAAAAAAAACAAAAAAAAACATTTTGAATACTAACTGGACTAACTAAACAATGGAGTGATCACAGTTTTTCTCAGTTGCTTTGATGCATTTCCCAGAACAAAATTGAGATTCTTAAAAAAAAAAAAATACTCCTTGTTCAGTCTCCAAATCATTGTGGCTTGTGAACATCACAATTGCTATTACTCATTCCTTTGGGAAAGTTGCAAATGCCTTTGAACGTTCATGCAAGTGATTAAAACTCTGTTTTGTGTTTTTTTTTTCCTTCACTTTAAATTGAAATGTGTTTTATTGGCGTCTGGCTTGTATAATATTTTACATACAAGATACTTGAACAAGTTTTTCAGAATATGGCAACAAGTTTCTATACATTTCCATTAGATGTTTTCTCTAAATCGGTCCTGGATTGGTTAATTGCTCCCTGGTGATTCCTGTCTTTCTCCAATGAAGCTAAATGTGAGAAGCATTAGCTCAACAAATGATTGATCGGTTTTCTGAAATAGTTCAAAGTTCATGTCATAAACCATCAACAGGAAACATATAGTGTATACAGCCAGAAAATAACACAATCTTACATTTCTGACAGTGGAAAGATGATGGGGTTGACAGAGAGCGAGAAGAAGAAGAGTCAAGCTGAGTGGTTGAGATGCTAAGAGACAAAACAGAGGAAGAAGCAGAAGAAGCCAAGGACTTATGCCAGTTTTTTCATCACTCCAGCATCATCAAGCAATGGTTTGCAACCCACAACAGGATGCAGATGGAATTCCTTTCACCCTACTCTTCATTCCTTAAACCCATTGAGATTTTTTGCTCAGCATTGAGATGGAAAGTGTATGACTGCCTGCCACATACACAGATAACACTTCTAGCTGCCATGTAATAACGTCACACTGGATGCCTGCAGAGCCTGAAGAAAACATTCTAAAAGATTTTTTTTTCCATTGCAAGAGAAGATATTCTTTGTAATATGGATGAGAATTTGTGTCCCAAAAGCCAGGAACATCACGGGAGGCGTAGGAAGACTGGACAGCAATTCCAACAGCACTCCTTTTAGTTTTCCTGGATGAGATTGTCGTGTGTTCCCGTTTCTACTTTACTTTTCTTGTTTTTTTGTGCTTCGCGGTGCTGTCTTTCCCATTCGTCATCACAATTACGAGGTCTGTCAACAAATTACAGCAGCAGTTTAAATGTGAATCTTGTCTGGTCTCTTTAATTGATCTCCCACAATTACAATTTACAATAGAACTAAAGCCATGGCTTACAACAGAACATCCTTCCAGAGTAGACTGTTATATTGACAACATGACTAAGCAATTTGACTCTTATTGGTGACACAAGGATTATCATTATAATGCCGCCGACATGTTGTTTGAGACAGAATTTTACTTTTGAGAGATGAACTAAATGTTTTGAGACTGAGACTGGCTTTTGCAGGTAATCCATGGTGTTTTACCTGTAGTGCGAAACGTTTTGAGAAACGCACTTACTGTTTTGCAAATCTCAAGGACTGCTTCAGAAATGCACCAAATTAACTGAGAAAAACTATTATAGTCAAAACTTATTAACATTTTGATAGACAATGTGGTTGCCATCCCAGGGTGTCCCCATCGTAGAGCATCACCAGAAACTAATTGTGCCCATAAGCTATGTCTGACTCTGTATTAAGTATTATTAGTATTAAGCATAAAATTTTGGTTGACAAAGTTTGGGAGTAAATTAAAGGACTAATTGACAGATTTTCAATGATTCATTGCTAGATAGATAGATCGATAGAACGATAGACAGACAGACGGACGGACGGACGGACGGACGGACGGACGGATGGATGGATGGATGGATGGACGGATGGACGGATGGATGGATGGATGGATGGACGGATGGATGGATGGATGGATGGATCGATGGATCGATGGGATCAGGACGACTAAACAGCAGGTTTCATTACCACTAAGGATTTAACATCGCATGCTGTAGCTATAGGGAGTGATGGCCTGGGTGAACTTACGAGTGTACTTTATGTCAGTGTAACACCTCACTGAGAAATATTTAATTAGCCTATTTGGTGCATGGTTGAGGACCCCAGAAATTAAAGCCATTAACCGCGGTAAAGGTGTCACCGGGGGCTCAGACAATCACTAGACAGAATTATGGTTATGGTATTCACTTTTCATCAGCGCAAGTGTTCTGAATATGCAATCTAGGAGACTATAGATTCTCAATTATGTACAGGTTAAGAGATTTAATTTGTTCTATGACAATGATTTCTCTACTGTGCCACCAGTTGCAGCCGCTGCTGCCCTGCTGAACGTTTCTGTGCAAGTCTCTGCGCACATACAGGTCCAAAGATTTGATCTACTGTCACGTTATTAAAAACGTTGAAATAGAGGCTTAAGCTAACATTTGAGAAGCGTTTGCCAAAACGTATTTATTTTGTATATGTAAGAAGTATTTTTGAAATATGACCACCCACAAATGCCATAGATGTCTTTCAGTGTATCCTATCCTAATTAGCATATTTTGTGGTATGCCAGACATATAGAGGGGGTTTTCGAGGGGGGAAAGTTACCCAAAACAATCCCTGTTGGGAAAACAAAGCTGCTTAAAATATGATTATACTGTGTTTATCCTGTGCCAAGGTTGTTAGAAGCTTGACACAGCTTCTAACAACCTTTTTTTAATTAAAAAAAATAAGATACAATCACATAAAATCCAAGCACTGTCCTTAGAAAACATGAAGGGTTTAAAGTGGTGCCTTGGTACACTTACCAAAAATAATAATAGTAACAGCTAACTAATAATGCACAATCTAATATTTACCAAACAGACCACGTGCGTATCTTCTACTTATGAAGTGCAGTCTGCAAACTCTGGTCCTTTCATTTCACTCTGCATTGTTTACAGCAACATAGGGCACCGGGCCCATAAATCTTCTCCTTGCTCTGCAAAGACAGCGCCATTTGTATGCACCGTTTTAACCGACAGCATCCTCTACCCATTAACGTCTTCTCCCCAGCTCTCTTTCAGTCTCCTCTTATCTACAAAGCTATGTCCCCTGGACATGCATTAAGTGATCCGTATTTTCCTTAAGCTCTCGAAAACAATTATGCTTTTCCTGTTTTTATTGCAAATAATATTTCATGGATGCATATTTTATAGAGGAAGAAAAGGGGGAACAAAAACAAACAAACAAACAAAAAAAACAATCTTGGCTCGCAGCCGCCAGATTTCTCTCCTGCTTGTGCGCAGCCGCAGCTCGTGTACGGTTCTCTCTCTGTATACGTTATTTGTATGAAAAATAAAAGTTTATCGACAATTTCCTCGCTTGTTTGTGTCAGCGGGCGCGGGAGCGCAGAAGGTAAGGAGGAATTGTAAAAGGGTTGACACCCAAGAGCGACCGGCGCGCTTTTGTGTGAGAGAGAAAAATGATTTATAGGCGCTGAGGCGGTTCAAACAGAGTTCACGGAGAATTGTGGTGGAGGCGCGGAGGAGCTAAATTATGGTCTTGCTGAGCTAGTATATCATAGATTCTATCTCCAAATTCAGAGAGAGTGCGTTCAAGGGTGCGAGGAAAGGAAAACACAATGAATTTAATTACTTGTCCTCTCATCTCACCCAGTACCACACCTAAGATTACTACTATTATTATTATTATTATTATTATTATTATTATTATTATTAATAATAATAATAATAATAATAATAATAATAATAATAATAATAATAATAGTATCAGCATCAATTATGTAAAAATATACACAAAAGTTTGAAAGTATTACTTTTTTCAAATTCTTTAAACAAAAATGTAAGCATTACTGAATAATAACAGCTATACTAAACCGATATCAAACTTTATGTGTGATAAAACAATGAATCTATTTTTTTTCTGTGATTCCCTCCAAAAAAAAATGTCTAGCTGTCGTGACTTAAAACACTTCGAAGTTGCAGGTAAAGCCCTCATAATGATGGCAGCAAGGGTGACGCGTAAAACAAAAAGAAGAGAAAAAATAAAAACAAGGAGGAAGGCTCCTCTCCTTACAAGCTTTGCAGCCCTGAGTGCCTAATCCATCACCTCTGAGACATCTAACGAGGGCTTTCTAGACAGCTTTGTTGCAGTGAAACACCAGCAGGAACTTAGGGTACATTTGAAGCTTGCTTCAACCAAGATTGATTCGGGGCCCACTACGCGCACAGGCCCTTTTATTGGACGTTTACTCTTTGTAGAATTTGTGCAAAATTCAATGTTTTACTTGTACACACGTTCTTGCATGTGTTTGTGTTTTGCTGAAATCATGAAAAAAAAAAAAATAAATAAATAAAAAATACACATTTGTGATTTTCCGATCCTCTTTATTTCGACCACAATTGCTGGAGCTTTTAGTACAGAATAAATTTACACCCAAAACGTCATTTACATCTTCTTAAAATTAACTCCCAACTTCCATATTTTATGGTAGCAGATTTGCAGTTGGCCTGTGTTTTCTGCAAACAGGCACGCCTTGGATATATATTCTCAATCTCTCCTCCATTTTCCAATTCAGCGGTGCAGCAAAGAAAGGGGGGGATTAAATGTAAAATAAATAAATAGAACTGTTACTTGACAAAAACTGAAATTGCACAATGAAGCCAGAAAAAAATGTAAATGAGTCGTCCTGCAGGGGGAAAAAAAGAGAGAGAAAACCTTTAATGATAGCCTCCTTTGTCTTTGTGCAGCAATGACTGTCACAAGCCTTTTGTTTGACCACTCCCATTGAATCCTAATAAGCTGCACTTGCACTCGGACAGTTAGAAGCATATGTTATGAAAAGGGAAAAGCCCGCCAATTCATAACGAGAAGTTACATTTTGCTGCGGATTTGCAAAAAAAGAATATATATATATAAAATAAAAAATCTGAAATAAAGTGGAGACTAAATCCCTCTACCTTTTGGTGCCAGCATTAAAAGAAGCAGAAAAAACATTTGTCATTGTGTTTGTCTGAGAGAGGGGCGGGGGAGCAGCGCACACTGAACTTTAATGTCTCTTATTTCTAGCCGCGTAATAAGGTGCGAATGAAACAGTAACCGCGTATTATTGCATCATCCTGATGTTGTGAGTTCTCGTAGCTTAAACCTACCACAGGGTGTTCAGCAGCGAGACGCGCCTCTCCCAGTTTATCCTGGAGAATTTACCATAAAAACAGAAATCTTTACGCTCGGTTTGAAATAACAACTCTCCTCAGCACACGTGTGTAATCTTTGTTTGTCTCCCCCCTGTCTCCGTTTGAACGCATCCAGCTCTTGCTTTCATCTTGGCGTCTTTTATGTCCCGTTATCTGATTCTTTTTTTTTTTTTTTTTTTTCATTCTCCTTTTTTTTCAGATCCCTAGATAAGGAGAAGCCGGACTTCGTGCAGAAAATGTCTGAAGAAATATCTCAAAAGCTTCTTCGGGCACCCCAAGTTCCCACCAGGATTAGTTTCCAACTCCAGAGCTCTGCCATTGGAGGACTGGCACACGTGACCAAGGTACCCCCCTCTGGTAAATATTATTCAAAGCGTTCCTCTCAGTTTCCAGCCCCAAATGCTCTGTCCTGCCTTCCTTTATTCATTCAGTTAATTGTGATCTGATATTAGACAGATAGAAGACCTCTGCTTTGTTACTGCTGAGGGACTTCTGAGTTTGATTTGAGCCACTTTGATGAGCTGCGGGGTCCATGGACCCCCAACAGTCTGCGGCCCTCCCTCTGCAGCTGCATGGCAACAGTTTTGAAATGAGCTCTGGACTAGTGCCAAAACCTAGCATGAAATGTGTTGAAGTAGCAAGGGAAGGAAGAGTAGGAGGAGGCCCTGACTTGGGACCCGATCAGCCAAACCTGACCTCTACTGTGCCCTTCAGTTCCAGGTTGAACCCACGTGAACTTTCCGAGTGCCCTCTGGAACCTGTGTTTTCCAGCCATGCCAAAGACAAGCTGGACCCGAATAGCAGAGGATGTAGTCTCAGCATCTGCCACTCTGGGGGGATTTTCCCCTGGATGAAGTCAAGGAAAATTGGCTCTAAACAGTCAAGTAAGTATTTTTCTTTCATATGTTTTAAAGCTGCAAATATTAGGAAAATGTGACATGTCCCCACCACTTTCCCGAGTTTTCTTTAGACTAATTATTATGAAGAAACTAATTATAGCATTGGAAAGCAAAGTTTAGAACTTCAACGTGCATAACTGTGTTTCTAAAGACTGACACAGGTGGCCTTGTCGGACCACTGGTTTAGTCAAAGCAAACACTTTGTCCATGCCTGTGGTGGCCCAATTTTTTATTTATTTATTTTTTTGTGATAGTTTCTCCGTGACTTGATACATTATTTTGTTTAATCTAAAAATCCAAACAACTTAAAAATAATTCTGAACAACCTGAATTATTGGCTTGAAATGTGTTAAGAATGTTGAGGAATCTACACACCCCAAAAGGATCTCCTCATTCCTTTTGGGGTGTGTAGACAGATCACTAAAAATGAGGTATTCATTCCTTAGTTTATTTTGACACTAACTTATTCATGAACATTGAAACCTTTTTTTTTTATTATTTTGCATCTGAACTGCACAAGAGCTGTGCACATTAGAATCCACACAGTGATTGTGATTTGAGATATTGTGCATCTCTAACATCTCTACTTATTAAAGTTAAAACTGAGGGAATAGTTATGTTGTTTTCGTTGCTTCTCATTTGTCAAAAAAAAAACACTTGCTCATGAACTACGATCACTTGTTATGATCATTTGTTTGCTAACACATGTACACAATAGATTATTATGTTGCAAGTGCACAGTAATTTGACAGTAAAGATAAATAATACTGCAGAGATAGATGTGAGCAAATGGCTATGGTGTTATTTGCTTTCATAATATAAGGCTTTTTTAATTTCAAAATAAAAGATGCAGTTCATTGTACATAATTATTCTGACTTTATGACTGGATTTTATTGCAATGAATTACACTGACTGGAAGCTAATATAAACTGACTGTATTGAAGTTTGAATGGAATTGACTGATTTGAGCTTGTAAAGTGCCTCAAAATTACCTTTGTTGTAATTTCATTTAGTTAAATTGATGTAAGCTTAATTTAATCCAGACCAGTACAGATACCGTACACTGGAGACGAATGGGAACGTTTTTCATCGTAAAGTCCCTCGAGATGTGAGTTTATGCGAGTTGGTTTTATATAAATTAGACCGAGACAACTTCTCCTGGCGTTCCAAACAATTCGGTGAAGAACAAGGAAACAGTCAGCCATTTTTAAAGACGCCACCGTACTCTGTCTAATGTACTAACCATAGGTCTTATTAAACATCCATTAACCCCTCCGTGTCATATTGTTATCGAGAGGGCCCTGGTATTGCTCATATACATGTCAAACTGAATCCCTAATGGCAGCTATTTTCAGTGGTGCTCCCGAGGTACCTTTTAAGTGACTGAGATGGGAATTTGACAGGTCTGCTTCCGTGTGGAGCTCTGATTAATGTGGCCTGTCAGGCAGCCGTGGTGGCGTCAGATGTTTTCCCCAGACTGCCTCTTCGGCAGGGAACTTTTCCCGAACACATGACACGCTAGACAGCCAGTCTTGTTTAGGAGTCTTGAGGAAGACTGAATAGGAACCAAGGGCTCCGCTTGGTCTCAGGTTGATGAGCTGAGGATTGAGGTTGGGTTTGCTGGCACCCGAGGGCTCCAGAATGGAAGTGCTACACTCATTGCGGTTCCTGTGTAAGACTTTGTTTCTTTCTCTGCTCGTCTCCAGCTTCAGCCAAGGACGGTAGGCCATCTAGTGCTGCAGGCGGAGGAGAGAGGCGAGAGAGGACATCCTTCACCAACAACCAACTACTCGAACTGGAGAAGGAGTTCCACTTCAGCCCCTACCTGCGACGCCACTGGAGACAAGAGATGGCAGCCAGGCTGCAGCTCACCGATCGTCAGGTCAAAATCTGGTTTCAGAACCGCAGGATGAAGCTTAAGAAGGAGCAAAAGTATGGCAGGGTGACAGGTTTGTCCCAGGACTCCCTTTGCGAGCTGCACGTGGGGCTCCCAGTAGCATGTGCTGTCAGAACTTCCTTCTGCTCTTCCTTGGAATCGCACCCCATGGATCATGCAATGCTCTCTCTGTTTGACCCTGCAGACATGTCCTATCTAAACTGCATGCTTCCAGCTGTTGCGAATGGTCCACCTCCCTCATACACAACTGCAGAAGGTCATCAGAAAGTCAGCATTTCAAACTGGCTCTGAGGCCCTATAAAGGCTCTCCCTTCTGTCCTTAAACATATTTCTTCTGCTGTTCACCTTCAGCTGCTTATGAAAGACTGGAGCGATGTGTGAACAGCATCCCAGGAATGCCATCTACTTACCGCATCCATTCACTGAAACATAAAATGAAACATTTTAATTAGACTATATGAGCACATATTAATTAAAAGAGAGCAGTGCAATATTCTTTGTGTTTATAGGCACAGAAAGAAAAGACTGCATGTCTTTAAAAATTTTGCATGGAGGAGGATTTTTGAACTCGTTATACACGGCTATTCACAGCGCATCCCAAAAGTATTCATACCACTTACATTTTTTTTATGTACTTGGTTGGGATTTTACACCATTAAAGAGCAATTTACAGTTGTGTGGCTGAAAGAAAACACCTGGTTTTCAATCTTTTTTTTACATAAAAATCCAAACTCAATTAAATCTGATACTCCAAAATAAAATACTCCAATTTTCAGTCAAAATTAGCATATATTCAAAGTGAACAAATGAGTAATTTCATTCTGTGAAAGCCTCAGGAGTGCGTTACAGAACATCAGTGAACAATGGAGAATCTCAAAGCAAATTTAGGTTATGAAGCAATATTCCACGCTTTTGAGGTCTTGCAGAGCTCTGTCCAATCCATCATCTCTAGATGAAAGAGTTCAACCTTCCTGCAAACCAACCAAGACACGACCGTCCACCTAAATGGTGGACAGTCAAAGTACAGCGAGTCTTTATTCCAGACACAGAAAAAGGTCTGTAGTAAAAAGATAAAACAAGTAAGCTAATAATAAAAAAAAGATCAAAATAAACACATAATATTGTTAACCGAGTCACAAATAAATTATGATGCCAGTGGTTCCACAATATTGAGGTAAATCTGACTGTCCTTAGTGCAGGATTTACTAAAATTGCAATTATATTATTGCATGACATCAGATAACCTATGCATTTTTACGTAACATTCCCGAGTACAGCTGGACATGTGGGTATAGCCTCGTGTATATGGGTAGCACTACTTCATGTAGGCACTTTAAGTGGTAGCCTCATACCAACATTGTATGCCACATAAAGTTTCTGAATGCTGAAACAGATGGGCAGTATATAGTGAAGCACAAAATCCATGGCAAGACTTGGAAATGGTGTTCACAGATGCTCTCTGGCAGAACTTGAGCTTTGTTACAAAGATGAAAGATCAGAAGTTTCAGTCTTTTTTATATGCAAAGCTGGTAGAGACAGAACCCCAAAAAGCTGCTGCTGTAATTGCAGCTAAAGGTGGCTCTGCTAACTATCGACTCAGAGGAGCCTGAATACAAGCTATGTATTGTTCCATTTTAGTTCCACTGTACATAAATTTAAAAAAAGTGTGTGGGGTGTAACATGACAAAATGTGCAAAAGTTGAACACAAGTGTGAATACGCTTGGAAGCCCTGAAGTTACAGCAAGGAAATATTGTAGATATTAACTTTTTTTTTGCACGAAGGACATTTTGAACAACTAATACTGTTTCTTTTTTGTGTTATTTGTGTTGTTTTCCAAGCAAATTTGTTGTTTGACTATCACTAGGCGGTAGTATATTTTTTCATAGCTAACTGTTTATGTGAAGTGGTAAAATTGTGAAATGAGGAGAACATTTGTTCAAGTTTCATTAATGTGTTTATTTTATACAAGTTGTTATACATTCAGTGAGTTTCCCCATTATTTTTTGATGAATGTTTCCATACTGAACATGCTTAATAAACACATTTAGGAAAATTGTAATCATGTGCAGTGTTTACCCTGTTCATTTTTAAAGCCAAAGACTTAAAAAAAAAACAAAAAAAAACAGTATTTCCTAATTATGGATTCCCATGCCAAATGGAAAAAAAGGAGATGGATTATGCATTTAAATTAAACTGGGCTTGAGATTCATTGAAAACTTTACAGTATTGTGTATTCACGTTGCACAATCCTTCCTCTCTCCTGCGCCGCTGCCTCAGAGTTTCCCCCTCCATTAATCACGGAGACAAGGCAGTTTTTCCAGCGTTTCCAACCACAAGCTCAGAACCCACTGGGCACCATGACAAGATCTCATCCTGCCTCCTCCCTACCTCTCCCCGCCCTCCTCTCCTTCTCTAGTCAAACTGTAGCCCTGCAAGTTGGAGCTGGCCTCGCTCTCAGGGAACATGTTTCGCCCGTGTAGTGTGGAAGCCCTTCCAACTCGCCACAGGGCCACGAGAGACCAATGCTGCCCAATCACCAATGACAACATATTATCTCAAAGAGCATTGTGCAGTTGTTTACTGGCATCTGCTGGGCATTTATAGAGTGTGGAGTCTCAAATGCAAACTGTCATCAAATGTTTATTTTCCCCCAAATTCCAATGAGATAACAGTGTTTTTATTTGGCAAAAAGTGGGTCACGTATGCTCAAGGGTCTCCATGATTTCATAAGTCAAAGATAATAACTGTACCTGATGAAGGAGCTAACCTTCTCTTACACTCATGTAATGTGAGTCTGAGCATAAATATTGTAAACAAAACTGCACACAAATTGTGGCCATGCTGACAGTTTTATATCAGCGGCCTTACTGTGAATGAGCTGTCACGGAGGCCCACTGACAGCTCCAAAACTGGGAGCGGTAAAGCTGATCCCCACTGTCTCATCTAATGACTTCCTACTCCTGATTCATTATCAGTCCCTGGATCAGTTGTCATTTGGTAAATATTTGGCACCGGTTTGCGGCAGGTCTTTGTTGACGTCCGGGGAGCTATTTTGTGAGCTACAACTGGGTGAATATTTAAGATCAAATGAAGAAAGTCTGTATGGAAAGGTGGTGATGGGAGGAAAGCAATAAAAGCCATGCGAGAGAGAAGGTTCCGCTGTGGAAATGTGCTCACTTAAACTAAGAGACAGAAAGGCAAGGCATGATGAGGAAGACAGAGCAGACTGTGCTAGATTCCTGAAATTCTTAGATATACAGGTTGATTTATGATTCTGGTGGCTGCTGAGGCCCAAAACAGCCCTCTACCTCCTTTCCCAAACACATTCCCCTTCCAGACACTAAAAACAGGAGGATCCACACACTGGTGTGCAGTAATTCCATGTACGGGGTCAAGGGGGATCCCCAGAGGTCAAGGAAAGCCTTCACTCAAGGGCCCCAGAGTGACGAGGGACACTCTATGTCCATCTGAACATTAGGTTAGCTGGTTGTTCACACATTAGCATCTAAACTCATTATTTTCTACTTACTCACTGGACTCTGTTGACTGCTTGACTTGACATCTGTTCGCAAAGGCAAAGACCTGCTAAGCCTATGAGCCCTGCATGCTGTTTTCATGATTTCTTGGCTTTGGCGATAAAATACTTGTAGTATTTGGTGATAAATGATGCCTGTTGAAGATTACCATGAAACCGGTCTTGGTTATGGTTCATTGTTAATTTTAGAGGAATTTTTGAGTAATCTTTTACTGCCTCACACAAAGCTGTTGTGAAATTGATTTGATTCTGGACATCAGAAGCATTTTGTGCATCAAAACATCTGTCTTAGCTCGCATGAAAACCGAGTATGAGACTGTTTGTTTCAATCATTAAATGGAGAACATAAACAGACATAAATGAACAGCGACACTTGTGGCCGGAGTCAATGCAAGCATCAGTGGACAATTCTAATTTTGCTGCATATGCATTTTTGTATAAAGTAGGTATTTTAGAAGCAATGTCGGGTCACTAGCTTCTCCTGCAGAATGACATTGTTTTCTGCTTTGCTGTATTTATTTATTTTTTGCCATAAATCTTCAAATAAAATGCAAACTTAAAGATTGTAAACAGATTTTCCCCCAAAATCTATTAATTCTAAGCGTCATTAAGGTTGTTCTTTTTCACCGCAAGCTTCATTTATTTTCATGTTTTTGTTAGAAACCACTATTCAAATGCACTCATTTACATCACCTATTAATCTAAATGACACACTCACTTCACAATTGTTTTAAACTGGATGCACATCCTCCTTCCAAACAAACTGTTTCAACCATGTGCTCCAAGTTGGTCTTCTGTATATTTTCTTTTCTAAAACTGTTAAAAAAAAATACAGTTTTATAAAACGTTTTGTGGGTACTAACTGGGTAGCATGAACTCAGTATATATGAGGACAGCTTTAATCAAATCCCACAGGATAAAAAAAAAAGAAATAATAAAAACGAAGCCAGCTGTGTTAGTCACAGAAATAAAGGTTTCATTTCAGGTAGAGCAATTTTATCCAATTATGAGCCAGTTAGGCACAATCCAAGTACAGAGAAACAAACAACAACAAAAAGTACTTTGTATTTATGTGTGTAAATGAGGTATTTGAAATATATGTCTTGTCCTTATTTATTTTTGCATTATAGTTAAAAATCACATTAAAATGACTAGTGATCATTACATTCTGACTTTTAACCAAATTAAACAAACATTTTAGGAACAGAGAAGAAACAAAAATGTGCAAATATTTCAGCACTTACAACCATTAATTTTGGGTTTTAAAAAGATGAAAGAGAGATTCATCCATCCATTTTCTATATTCCCTTGTCCTGGTGGCCATCACTGGACAACACTTTGCTGCCCATGTGTTTTTTTTTTGTTTGTTTGTTTGTTTGTTTTTTGTTTTGTTGAACATAAATTTTAACCAAGATGCCTTAAAAATTCAAATAATTATTAGTTTGTGTGTGCACCCCTTAATCATAAAGCTCCCTGTATCCATAAGTCATGACAAAATAAGTAAAGTAAGCAGAACTTACTGACTTTCAAAACATACTTTTTGACAAAGAACATTGTGAAACAAGAAGCCTGTAATTGTCCTTTGTCTTTATGGTATTTTCTTTTTTAACGTTTTGTCTTTTTTGTAGTATTTTGTGAAACAACAGGAGCGTCACCTCCATTTGTAAAAGATGTGTAAAACAGCCTACACAAAACGTTCAATAATTTTCCACTCCAGTTCCTTGTCTCCTGTTTTATACCACCATTTTAAGAGTGATAAAATAACTAAAACATGACCTAGATTTTTTATTTTTTATTTTTTTATTTTTTTTAAAGTAGTGAAGCCTGCGTTAATGTGCTGCAGCTAACAGTAAGCATGTTTCTTTACACACAGCTCTCGATGTCGCATGCAGCTCAAGGTTGTAAATTTTTCTATTAGATTGTTTAAATTCGCTGAGGTGGCCCTTTCCTACACACCACCACAGCTGACTGGCTGACATATCTACAGAGGAGGGAAACCCCAAACTTTTATGTGGTCCCTTTAGTGGGCTTTGTTCCTTTTATGACCTGTTAACCTTCTCAGTCTTTTCCTTCCACAGCCATTACTGCTGCCCACCACTCTTGCAGGGTGCTTGTTGCTCAAGATGATTGTTAAGTACCAATTTCCTGTGTCACCTTTATGGCTTTTATTTATTTGTCTGCTTCTTCGTGTCTAACAGGAGCCCCAGCATCGCTCAGGTAGATGGATGATAACTCACCTGCTATGACTCATCCGTCTCGGAAATTTGACTTCCTGAATCTCCTACAACTGTTAATGTCATATTATGGCCCGGCATTATCAAGATCAATGGCTTTTTAAATGCTTCTCAGTTAAGGATGATCGGTGACAATAAAAAGGTAAGTTGGTGATGAAGGTGTCACAGCTGTTGGTGGGAGCCAAGCCGTGCAGGACGGAGCCGGTCGCCTTGCTGGAGAGAAGTTTTCCCTCTGAAGAACTCTGGGAAAACGAAGGAACTTGTGAGAACACATATTTTCAGCCAAATGTCACATGTTGACTAGTATCGAACAACCAGGAAATATTCAAATCCCAATGGCTTCATTATGAAGGATCTGATCAATGCGCACTTTTCGTCTGGCTTAAACTGCAAATAAATTTAAAGGGCAAGACGTCTAATGCGGACATGTGTGTCCATGTGCTGAACAGTAAACACACTCAATGCTTGTTTGAGGATAATTTTGCATGAACGCCTTCATCACTGCAGTATGACATTAAGGTGATCAACTTGTGGTTTTGATTACATTTTAGGATGCTTTCATGGTACCGCATGTACATATGCCTGCATTTTCTGGGGGTCTGGTGTCTCTAATAATAATTACATAATAAATAATAGTAACTCTATATTATTTGTTAATAATAAGGAGTTATAAACAAAACTCCATATGTTCTCTGTGGGGTCAGAGAGGTTTCGTATCTAATGAAGTGCAGCGACACCATGGTCTTTACAGCAGGTATGGGTCATTTTGGGTTATGTGGACAGGTGCCAAACCCCACTGTGAAACAAAATTCACATCTCCATATGCTTGTCAGCAGAGGGAAGCATAAAATGCTCTAAATATTTTCCAGCAGAAGGTTGTTTTGACTCTGAACCAACACTAGCAGATGACAGAGTTCCTCAAAGCATCACTGACTATGGAAACTTCACACTGGGCGTCAAGCAGCTTGGTTTATCTCCCTCCTCTTCTCTCCCTCTAGACTCTGATTCCTCAGTTTCTAAATAAAATGATAAATGTACTTTCATCTAAAAATAGGACTCTATCACTGCAAAACAAACCTTCCTTTTTCTCTGTTTAGCTCAGGTAAAATGCTTCTGATCTCATGTCTGGTTCAGGAGTGGTTGATTATGAATGTAACATTTCCCTGGACATTGCAGCTCTTGAAGCGCTGTAGTCCATTCTTTGTGAATCATGCTAAAATTTTTCAATTGATTTTTGCTTCAAATTCTTGCAGCCATCTTTCAAGCTGTAGTTATCTGTATTCGTGATTCTCCTATTTTTGTCACATTTTTTCTTCCACTCAACTTTCAGTTAATACGCTTGGATACAAAGCTTTTTTCTGCAATCAGATTCTTTACCAAGGACCTTTTATTTATCTTACTGAAGGAGTCAAATGCCAAGTCAGCAGTCTTCATTGTACTTTTGTACCCTGCTGATCTCTTTCTGTTAAAACTGATATTTTTTTAATTTATTTTCAAAGCATTAACAGAATTGAAAAGTTTGAAAAATATCAATCAGTATGTAATAAAACTCTGAGTTTTACCCTTTCAACTGAACTCAATTACAGGTATAGATTAGTTTTTCTAAAATCTTTTTATACTGATTTATTAATATCATACTGTACATGTTATTATGTTGTGCAAGTGGAAAAACATACTCATTTTGGATTTTGGGATTGTGCTTTTTTATAAGAAATAATATCTTATTTCTTACTTAACAAATATATGATAGTTTTGCACAGACTGCATGAAGCTCCAGATGCTGGTTATCAATCAATTATGTCAATTCATTTTGTCAGTAAGTCTTTAAACCACAACATTTCAGCATGTTGTCAAAAGGAGAGTCATAATGTTTAAACATTCTACTTGCCAAAAGTTGAGTTGCTGAGTTTTTGTGGCTCCAGCGGTGTTGTGAGAGCATATTATTGCACTATATGCAATAATATGCAAGAGCATTAAATACACCAGTGGGTTGAAATTATTAAACCTAATAAAGCAAATCTCCTTCCTATTGTTCCAGACTTCACTTATTATTTATTTACTTACTAAACATTTTAACCATCTTTTTTGCACTCCAAATGATAAACTAAGCATGTTTAACAGCTGCAAAATTGACAACATTCAAAATAAGAATCACACACTTGATTCAACATTTCTCTAAAACTGTTTTTAACACAACGGCATCTTTATAGGGCAGGATTTATTGCGCTATTAGATAAGATTACATTAGTTTCCCCAATTGTACCTAATAAACCGACAGTTT
Organism: Poecilia formosa; assembly: GCF_000485575.1. Classification (NCBI taxonomy): domain Eukaryota; kingdom Metazoa; phylum Chordata; class Actinopteri; order Cyprinodontiformes; family Poeciliidae; genus Poecilia; species Poecilia formosa. The sequence goes on along the minus strand of NW_006800019.1, from coordinate 286,429 downwards.
AGTACACATTTGTTCATACAAGTGGATTATTTATAATGTAAAATGTGAAATTATAACCTTTTAAAGTGTAATAATTCTGCTTCACAGTCCAATAAATATTTTATTGCCTTCATCAAAAGCACAAGCCCAGCAAGCTGCAGCACAGAGTTAGCGCGCAAAGCTCGTCTACAAATTGGACAGCGATAAAGAAAAACAAGTGTTTTAGGAAATAAAAATTTGATGAGTTTTGCCGCGATTGTTGTTATTATTAATGTGCAGCATGGGGTTGTCTGGGACAGTGGACACGGAGGAAATAAAGCTAATTGCGCACAAACTTAAACATAAGACATTGCACATAACACCTCTTTCTTTACGCTGCCTATAATAAATGGAACTGGTGTTAAAACAGTTGTTTTACAGAGTTGTGGTTTATTAAATTCATGCTGTGCTGCAAAACATTAATTTTACTTTGGATTGCAAAGAGACTGGAAATGCGAGGCTCAGTTTTGGATTAAATGATGCACAGAAATCCCTCTGTAGGAGCTGCAGAGCTTTTCAGCAATATGTGTGGGGTTTGGCTTGTAAACACCACGCAGCTTCGGTGCCAAGCAGGAACAAACTGACACAGATGATTTGTTGTTTTCTATAAACAGCATGTAGCCCTAAAAGTTCTAAAAGATGATCAAACTAAGTCTTCTTCCTTGCGCATAGCTTCTGTTGGAAGATTCTCCTTACACCCGATAGCCTCAATCTCGCGCCGTCTCTCCATCAGTCGTTTATTATTAGCCATGATTAGTAAGCACAGCAGACAGCTGATCTGCATGGCGAACAAGCAGGGGATGTTTAAGCAAGAAGGATAATATTAAAAACAACTCCTTGTCTTTCCCTGCAGCTAACACTGTGCCGTACGAGGGAGAATATTGCACAGTGAGCTGCAGTGATGAGCATTTCCTCCTGTTTCATGTTTAACCCTGCTCATTTCCCACAGTAAGAACGCCGGAAACACACAAGTGTGCACAGCAGCTCAGGGGGAAGATGACTGATGACTTGTTGTCATGATCTTTGGGATTGTGCCGACTCCGAGCCTCTTGGCTCACTGGAGCTGCAGCGCGTATATTCGGCAGGCTGCTGTGGAAGGGTCCCGGCATTAGCCAGACATTGCTTCACCGTCACACTGCTGAGCCTCTCGCGTGCACAGCAGCGCCTTTTGTCTGCGATGCCCCTTGCCATTTGCAGAGTAGTTGAATTGGATTTACGATGAAGCCGCGCGCACCGTGACAGATTTCATATGATTCGACGACGGAGCAAAGACAATTATTAGAATTTCCTGCTGTGAGTGGATTAATTTCCTTTGTTTTGGGGAGATATTCCCAGGACTGTGTGTGGGCGAAGCTGAACCTTTCATTTGACATCACAATTTTTCAAAAATGTCAATACTTGAAGAAAGCAGACGTGCCCTATCAATCACACAGCCATCTTTCAATGGGTCAATGTGGTTCACTTCCATCAGCCCTCACCCTTTGTCTCCAATTTCACCGTTTTCACCTGCACTGTGTCTTTTTGTCCCTACACTGTATTACAGCTCAATCACTGCGCCAGACGAGCCTTCGCTCCATAAACCCAGGGACTGATGTCTGCCATCTTCATCGCGTTTAAGCTGCGCTTCCTCCATTTACAAGTCTGGACCGCTACCGGGTTAATTCTCGGTTTTCTAAGGGTCGAGGCCTGACACATGATGAGACTCGACGTTATTTCGCTGGTCTGTGTCAACAGTGGCCACAGCATCATAATGTCAGCAGGGTTCAGGCCAAGCTGAGGAGCTAATCCAAGCACGGCCGGGCTGATCCCAAGGACCTTGACTCCCTATTGACACACATCGGACCATGGACACAAAACAAATTAGCGTCAGTCAATATCCTCTCTCTCCTCCAGCATCCTGACAAAGCCACCAGGAGCTGCCATGTTTACCTCACCTGCAGTCAAAAGTGGCACCGAGGCAAGGGGGGTGAGGGGGAGGCTGTGGTGATTTTAGTTCGGGTGGGATTAATGGACACCAGTATAAATTGGATGGATCCGTATTATGTATAATACTTTTCCAGTTTAGGACAAAGAGCTTCATTGGGATGCATTTTTATTTGGTAATTAATGTGTTTATTTATATTGTATTTCTCTATATCTTCTTTTCTTTATTTTTTTTTCCTTTTACATTTCTTTCACTCTTTCTTACTTTCTTTCTTTCTTTCTGAAGATCTGTTTTTGATTTCTAACCCACAAACTATATCAGGCTATTTTTAGGTCAAATATTGGGAAAGTTCGAGTATTTTAATCTTGATACATGTTCCAATATCAGATCAGTCCACTTCTGGTATATGGTGAAAACTAGAAATATGTTGTTTGTTGAGGTTTGTTCCTTTTTTTGTAATTGAGAAAAAGGTTATTCTGGATCAACATATAAAAAAAAGTCCAAAAAAAATGTTTTATTATCATTTCTGCCACAACACAGTTGCTATGTGAGCACCCTCCTGGCCATCCCTTAAAAAGGCACCGCTGTAATAAGAATGGAAATTCCTTCTGCAAAGATAAAAAAAATATATATATTTTTTTAAATATTGTTTGCCTAAGTGTTTGCTTCATGCAGAATAAAAAGAATGCATTAATTTAATGAAAATAAGTCGTGTCTGTTGGGTTTACTGGATGGAAGCGGTTCCGAAATATCAACTAAAGATGTGTTATTGAACAAAATGTGCCCCTTATGTAAAACAAATCCTCAAATTTGCAAAACAAATATGTGACAGGAATGTAAATAGATTCCCTTCATTGTAGTATGATATAAGTATGTTATTTTAAATGTAATCTGGGGCATAAAGGGGGTATAACAGAATGAGGCTGCTGCCATTTTTTAAAATAGAAAAAAAAGAGGTTGCTAGCACTTGTTTTTATTTTTCCCCACCCTCCTCCCCCGTGCACCCCTGCCCCCACTCCCTTTCTGTAGCCTCTTCCCACCCCCTCCTCCCTCTGCTGAAAGCCATTACAGAAATACAATTTCTAATACCTCCGCACAGGTCTTCGATCGACTGCAAACAAATTTATATTCAGGCGGTAAACAGAAAGCTGCAGAGATTTATTTATTGAGTGCGGAGGAGAGAAACAAGCGAGCGCGTGAACCCTGAGTAACCTCCGAGCTGACACGAAGATGGATCCGCGCGCCATGCAAATGCACGGAGAGAGGGGGATATATTGCACTCAGTCATTCAGCACATCGCTGCCTGTAGAATCCCATTAACTCCCACAGCTGAGACCATATTTCTGCGTTGTAAGAGTGCGGTTAGGAGTTGTTCATTACGCTGAATTATTTTGTAATTACTACAAACTTAAAATACATAGAAAATATTTGAAGATTATATATATATTGAAGTAAATAGAACTGAGAATTTTTGATAAAATGATTCAAAAAAGGTCCAGGAAATTTGTTAGTGGTCCGAATTATTATTATTATTATTATTATTATTATTATTATTATTATTATTATTATTATTAGTAGTAGTAGTAATTGTAATTTCTCCTTTCATTTATTAATCTATAGAATATTTAACATGCTCATTTGAACTTCTTTGCAAATATATCTCAAGAACAGCTGAATTGAATAAGTCGTACCAATACATACAGATTACAAGCAAGATTTTGTTAACTTACTTTTCATCAATCATGCGAGGGATTCCTGAAAACAACCAAAGTTAAATAAAACCTGTTAAAGAACAAATGCTTTAAAAGGTTGAAAGGTTGAGGGGAGGAAAAACTTCTAAAATGTCTAAAATGATCAAAGTGAGTTTTTTTCTAAATACTAATATAAATACACTTTTAGCATATTTATCAAAAAAATATTTTGTATGTTTTAGGATTATTGTCACTTCCATTCAGTTGATTTATTTATACTGATTTGAAAGTAGGTCAGAGTTGCACTTTGAAACTCTTTCACTTTTATTTCTGTTCCATCCAATAGCTCCTCATCATGTCTTATGTACTGGATATTATATTATATTATATTATATTATATT
>NW_006800019.1:277431-282102 GCF_000485575.1 Poecilia formosa | reverse complement strand
TATATAAAGTAAATAAATATTTTGCTGCTCTTGAACTTTTAAAATACCAGTTGCCTGACCTCTGAACCCATTACATGTCCCTTTCACATTTCACCCAGGAGTTTTTTTTTTTCCGAACAGACATCGTATAGTTTTTTTTTTCCTTTCGTTTTTTTTTCTTTTTTTTTCTTTTCCAAAAAAGAGGTAGCGCATTTACATAATCCATTAGCTGCTTCAATGTGGTCTTATATCATGCTAATTTAGCTTTGAGGGGGGAAACGGCTTTTTTTATTGTTGCCTTGATAGATAATCTTTTTTTTTTCTTTTTTTTTCTACAAAGATTTGGTCTGATGCATAACTTGATCTGAATGCTGACTGTTGATGGCGTCACCTCCTACCTGTCCGGACAGGTGAGGGGTTTGTGAAGGCCCCTTCGTGTTTGCTTATTTTCCTTTCAGGTCGTGCGCAGCTTTCTGCTCGCTCGGCCGGTTTCAACGTCGTCTTCCCCTGATGACAGAGATGTCCGGCTATTGGCCGAGAACGAGAGGGCACGTCATCTCCATCAATCAGGGGGGACTGCATGGTTCTCCTCTGAGGAATGTCCTCGCTCCCTGCACGCCCCGTCCAGCCGCCTGACCGTGTGGCTCTGGATGTAAGAGAGGCCGGGCATGAACTGCACTCCCGTCCAATGATTATGCAGGGGAAAGGTGATAATGACATCCTATCAGGAGGGGAAAGCAGCCCTCGGCTCTTTGCAAAAGAGGTCACGGTGCTGGACCCGGGCGGCAGGTCTAATCCTGAACTCGAGGTGGACGCAGCTCCTGGATTTTATTTGCCTCTGTGCGCCCCTTCGGACAGCAGTGCTGCCCCCCTTCCTCTCCCACCACAATGTGGAGCGCCAGAGAGTCTCCCTACACCGGCCTCCCCGCACTCCTCCCGCGTCACCTGGAGGTGCATGGCAAAGGGGTCGATCGCCGAGACGCATCACTGCTGCTTTGGGTCACTTGCAGAAGAAATCGGCTCCTCTTTTAACTCTGGAGCCGCGGTGGGAAGTTTGGACTGTAGTGGAGCTGCTACGGACAACAGGAGCAAAACTTTTGAGTGGATGAGGGTGAAAAGAAGTCAACATCGAACAAGTAAGTTTTTCCTAAGAGATCAATAAGCGCGTGATTATAGTATCACTCTTCCGTACACACATGACAACTCTCACTGGTAGTTGAGAACATGTTTGCTAAAGTTTTAATCTTGAAATAAAAAGCGTGAGACACGAATTTCTCTCAAAAACAAACAAACAAAACAAAACAAAACAAAACAAAAAAAACCTTGAAACTAACACCTTCAAAGTGCCTGCAGTAACTGTTCAGGATACATTTGAATATGCGCATGGTTAGTCAGTTGCGATTTCCTTAACGGTTTCATCTGAGGTTATTCATTGCTTTGCTCCACCTCCTGCTCCACGCAGCAGACTGTACAGAAAGAGGGAGGGCGAGACCCAGAGAAAGGGCCTGCTCAGCCTCAGTGTACATTCAGCCCAGAGAAGGTGATAAATTATTTACCCCGGCTCTTACTAACCAGCAGACTTTGAATAATGCAACACACCACTGCCTGTCCAGATTCACAGGAAGTTGAGTAAAACTTACTCTTGTAAGCTGGATTGCTCCCCAAGTATTGATTAGTTGTCTGTTTATAATGAAAGCCCTTGTGTATTGATTTCAGTTTGAAGCACCTTTACATGTGTCCACCTTTTTAACATAATTGCTGTCACAGATCATCATTTCATTGACTGATGAGTTCTGGGCAGAGAGCCCGAAGAAGAATACATATATTCCCCCCCACCCCACTGGCCTTAGAAATATCCAATCAGGTACTAATGTGAAGAAATGCCTGAAATTTGTGTGAGTGATGCTATCTCATATAGATCATTCACCTGATCAATAGTGTCACTTGACTGACTGGACACTGTACCTGGGTTGGGGTGTTATAAATTTTAGCTATTTACACCAGTGGTGGTCTCATGCTGCTGCACTCTTTCTGATGCTCAGCAACCAGCATTAGAACTCCTCTGAAAAAGAAAAGCACAACATTTACATTTGAAATGAAAAAACAACAAAACGTATCTCCTCATAATCTTTATTGCGAGTTCTAGATTTATAACTTAGGGAGTAAAGCAGTTGATGTTGGACTTTATGAATCACTATGGATAAGAGTCGGACCAAGATTTTATGGGCCCCGAAGCAGATTTTAAATTGTGGGGCTCAATTTACAATATCTGTTAAAAGGTAGACTTATCATTTGATCTAAATCGAGTTGTGTTTGGAGTACAGCATTCCAATGAAGACCAAGAAGAGTCAGAAAGAAGGCACTAATTGTTAATTATTTATTCATTTCTTTGCAGTCACAATGTGCACAAAACATGAATCAAACTGCAGAAAATGCTAAACTAGTCAGATTAAATTCTGACTGTTAGAATGAAAAAAAATAAAATAAAAAATAAAAATGAATAAAATAAATTTAAAGCTTAAAGTTTAGATTGTGAAAACATAAAATCCTATAAAAAATTTTCCCACAATTATATACTGCAAATTTGAATTTTAAAGGTCTGTTATTTGTGTTAGAGGTGCAGCATCTTTAGTTATCCAAATTGGCTTGAGATTTTCTCTTAGAGTGCTTATGCCTTGGGCTGGCTCTGATTATAGAGTGCTTTTTACATTTTGAGCTTTTCGCTGATATTACTCTAAATATTTTTTTCACATTTTGGAACATCCTTATTAAAACTATGACAACCCTGGTGTTTCAGAACGTTCTGCCTCTGAGACACAAAATAACTCCAGGAAAAACCGTTGACCCCAATTGATTTGAACAAACATTGAGTCAATGCCCCCTTCTGGCCTAGGTAACCCAAAACTGAAGCTTTGCTTGCTTATGCCTTGGGCTGGCTCTCATAACATTATGACATTTCTATTTGGACTTCCAACTAAAATGATAAATCACTTTAGGAGTTTTATAATATACATTTGTGAATATTATTATTAAATATATGATGCACACCTTTTGTTTCTCAACTTTTAGCCTCTGAGTCAAAACACCATGAATGAACACGAAGTCAGGAAGGTGGTGGTAGCAGCTTTTTTTTAGTTTTTTAGTTTGCAGTTACACTGAAATCTAATATGGAAGAGGTAAAATCAGCAGAAATTATTTAACTAGACATTGAATTATGAGAGTTACTGCGAAACTGCAAATATTATTTTTATTCTGCATAATCCCATCAATCAAGGTTGTCTTTTTTGTTAAACCCCTACATAAATTGCGATTTTAAACTTGGAAAAATTGTAATTCTTTACAAAAAATGTAAACACTTTAACGAATTACAGAACCACACTGTTTTTTTTTTTGTTTTTTTTTTGTTTTTTCAAATCTATTTTCTCTTGTTAACCCTTGCTGACCAGGGGGCCCCAACGTGGGGGAGTAGATTCCTTACACAGTTGACCAGCCTTGATTACAGTGTAAATTTTCTAATTTTGCCTCAAACAGACATAAATATTTATTTTGGTGCATTTAAAATGTGCTTCAAATTACATACAAATGTTTCTGTGCACATGCTAATTAAAAATATAACTTGACCAACAACATGTTTTTTTTGTTTGTTTTTTTTCAGGCTAAAACCCACAAAATTAAGTTTTCAGTGACATTTGATCCCAATTATCACAAGTAGAAGTATAAAATGTTGCTTATAAGCTTATTAAACAAAAGCATGGTAACATCAAAAACAGCCTCAACAAAACTTCTCTCACTTTTGGACAACAGGCTTCTGTCTTGTGACAACAAAGGTGACAATGTAGAAAGTGATCATCTTTGAATCGAACTTGATATATGAAAATCACCTGAAGATTATTTATGTGGTTCTTTAAAAGTTCAATTTGGAGAACATGTGATTTTAAACACTGTTGAATTGTCATACAATCCTAAAGTTAAACTTGTGAGAGTGATTTTCTTTGTAAATCAGATCATATTTTGGTCTGAAAGTCACTCTATCCTTCCATTATAAGAGCTGCTCTTCTGAATCGAGTCTGTGCGCTTGGAAAAAAAATAATTTTCTGTCAAACACCCACACACACACAAAAAAAAAAACATGACTGTTTTTGTACACTCTAAAAAGTGTTTTTGGGCTGTAGTTCATCTTATGGACTTATTTACATTAATTTAACTTAATTCTTTTGCTTTTGCGATGACAACTTACTTTTTTGTGTTCATTTAACTCAAAACTTACAAATCTTTAACCTGAAGGAACTTTTCACTTTGACTTTACTTAAAACAATTGAGTTCAACGCCAGTTTTGTATCCTATGTCTGACCAACTCAATTTATTATGATCATCCAACTCAATTTGCTAAGTTTTTATAACTTAATTTATAAGGGGGTTTAACATGACAAATTTAAGTCATTCTTACTCAAATCATTTATTTTGTTCTAATAAACATTTTAAATCTCTTTGATTTAATTCTACAGAAAGTCAACTCAAACTTTTAAGAAGTTCCAAACTAAATTTAAATAATCTTTTTACAGTGTCATCTAAATACACAAATCTTTTCCTTAAATAACCTTTTTCACTTTGACTTTACTTGAAATAATTCAGTGTCCCATGTCTGACACAATGACTCTTACGCTTACAGGGACACATTCCCAGTAAGCGACT
>NW_006800019.1:163861-277394 GCF_000485575.1 Poecilia formosa | reverse complement strand
TTAATTGAATTGCTTGTTACCTACAGAAGCAATTCAATTAAGTTGGTTCAACTTTTTTCTTTTTAGAGTGTAGCTTTGCTAGTATCTCTGCCCTCTTTCTGCATCTCTCTGATGGAGATGATCTGTAGGAGTAGCTCATTAGCACCGCCATGTAACTTGTAAAAAAAAAAAAAAATCATTAGTGAAAGTGTGCTTTCCTCTAGAGGTTGCATCGGGTTTTTGGCACAAAAGATAGTCTTGAATATATTCTTCCATGCAGAAAGGTCTCCACAGACCTGCTGTAACCTGATCTCCTGGCTTGGTGTATATACTCCCTGTGCGTCATTCTTCAATTATGCCTTGACAGCACCTGAATTACTGTGGGCTGGATGCCCAGATGACTGAGGCAATGTGTATTGATCTCTCCCCCTTCTCTTTTTTGCTCTCCTTAGCTTGAGAAGGGACCTTCCTTTCTCTTTGCTGGTTGGCTATTTTTAAGCATGCAAGTCATTCCTCAAATATTTAGTTTGATTCTTTTATGCCTTCTGGCTGGCATCAATTCTATTATCTTTGCAGCCATTAATCAGAATGTGCACACGATTTGCAATTTTGAAAGCTTAGGCTCTTAATTACGAACGGCGTCTGTGTCTCGGTCACTCACGTTCACTGCCTCCTAGTGCAACTTGGTTATCTTCCCATTCGTTTTTTTTGTTTTGTTTTTTTTTTTTGTTTTTTTTTAAACACAGATGTTGACATTTATCCCATAACTGACCTTTCCATCTGCTGTGCTATTGCAAGTGGCTGGAGGCCTGTTAACCTTCCTCTCAATGAAATGTGGTGGGAGGAATTACTCCACACCTGGCTCCATTACAGCAGCAGCAGCATTTTCTCAGAGGCAAAAGACAAACTGACGACAAGCCACAGTGTCAGCGGTGAAAAATCAAGATATAGTTGCGGTCCTTGTCATTCATTGCAGATAAGTAGCACAGATGATACTTTAATGTTTAACCCAGAAACCTCAGAGGACACAAAAACAAAAACAAAAAAAAAGTGGGGGCATTTGTCATTATGCAGCATTTGAACGGATTTGTAAACTGTTAAACTGTCATTGACACAGAAAAAAAGCACCCAAAGGCAAATAACAAATGATTCAGATGAATACAGTTAATGGGCTGTTAATGCAACACAGTTATGTGAATCACCCAACTTCCAATGTAGTGCAGTTTTCCTGCACAATGGGATGATCTATTAATATATAATGCTAATAGCCTTGCAGTAAACGACCGTCGTCCATTCAAAGTTCTCGGATTTTCAAACTTGACTTGTGAAGCCTCCGACTCTGATCTTTCTCTCACTGTGCCTTTCGCTGTGCAAGTTCCTTATCACGTGTTTTAACGGCCTCAGAAGGATTTTGTGATTTGCCTGCGGGCTGCGTTTAGAGTTGATAGTTCTCTGAAATACATCTTTGTCATACAGACAGAATTATGGCTCAAAGTGTGAAAACAAGCTGGCTCCGAGCCAGCGCCGCAAATAAGTTCCATATAATCTAAAGCCTGTTGAAACTGCCCCCTCCTCCACCCACTATCAGTTAATCCTTTAATTATTTATTCGATGTCTACTATTCCAGAGAACTAAGTTGTATTTATTATTATTATTATTATTATTATTATTATTATTATTGGATTTCCATTAATTTTAGTGAAGTTTTAAAAGTATTTATTTACACTTTTCAAGTGTGTGCACGCATAATTTAATTCAGTTTTTTTTTTTTTTTTTCTGCTTCTTTTGTGTTTCGCCTCATTGATCATGCTGATGACGACCGTTTTAATGCCCTCTGTTCCCAGGCAGGATGCACATGACCTGTAGTGGCTTCAGTGCGGGCCTCTGCGTGGAGGAGGTTGGAAGCCCGGCTGACCGCAACGCCGTGAACGGAGCCCCAAGGACTAGCTTCAGCACCAGGCAGCTGACCGAGCTGGAGAAGGAATTCCACTTCAACAAGTATCTGACGCGGGCCAGGCGGGTGGAGGTGGCTGGCACCCTGCGGCTCAGTGAAACGCAAGTGAAAGTTTGGTTCCAGAACAGACGCATGAAGCAGAAGAAACTGCGGCGGGATGGGCTGACCTCGGACGCCCGGCTTCCTCTGCGGGACGGGCCCGGCCAGGGGAACTGCACCTGTCCCTGAACTTCTGAACCGTTCCCGAGCGTTGGAGAGCGACGGCTCCAGCCAGCCGGCAGATGTTTTGATTCGTGTTTGCATCGTTTGCAATCAGGCGTCACCTTTATTTGTTTACCACGATGGATGCTGCACTCCCGAGAAGCGCGATGGCAGGCTCCCTCCACGCAAGAACGGGTGAAAACGATTTGTCATCCACCCCGGCTTTAGACTTGAAACTCTGATTTGAATATTAAAATGAATGCCATTCCATTGCGCTCCAGTGTTCACAATGTAAACGAAGATACAAACTTCTTTAATTGACCGTGGAAATCCTTGGGAGGCTATTTGATTATTTTGGACCATTTACCAGGAGTTGATTTTACTCGAGCGTGGCCTGTTTTAATCTGCAGGAACCAGGTTTTTCGTGTAGATGCACGCAAAATATATATATATATATATATATATATATATATATATATATATATATATATATATATATATATATATATATATATATATATATATATATATATATATATATATATATATATATATATATTGTTTGCAGATACTTTACCTGTGTACATGTCTCTGTGTGTTAGACTCGCAGAACTTGTTTTTGCTGCTTAATATTTTCATTATCCTGCATCCACGCAAGATTAAAATGCAATAATTGGAGGGGAGATTTATCGACCGCGCTCAGTATTAGCGTATCGATCCGTTGTGATCCATTCATTGGAGGCTCCAATCTAGGGAGCTTTTGCACGCATCTGTAACTGCATGTTAATGGAACCCGCGGAACGCCCCGATCGGGAGCCGTTCCGCTCTTTATCGCCTCCATACATGCATCAGAAAATGATAATTTGGACTTGAAAGCTCATGCGGGAGAAACAGACAATGAAAAAAAAAAAAAGAATGCCACTGCTGGTTTGCGGATCGACCAATAAACTGCACTGCTACCAGCACTTCCCGCAGCTCAATACTCCTCCCAGATTCACATCTCATCTCATGCAAAGTAAATGACTGTAAACACGGTCCTTAAACACTGTTGTGCTCCTGCTTTCACAATTCGTTTCATTCATGTTAATGTCTTTCATAATATCAAGCTATGAGCCATCATCCACATTAATTCTCTGCGAGGGTATATTTTGATTAGCTTTCAATTAGCGTCTTTGCACTGGATATTATTGCTGCTAAATCCTTAATGAATCACAAGAGAGCAGTGGAGACTGGTTTGGAATAAACTGGCATAAAATTAATAAAAGATGTATTTAAAACTTTTCCAGGTTATTTAATGAATGATTCTGGTCACATATTGTTTTGGTGGACTCATGCGGGGGGGGGGGGGGGGGGGGGGGGGGGGGGCTGCAAGGCCAAGCAAATGTATGCAGTCACACCAGAGTTCAACTCTCACCTCCTGACCCTTGTCTTGCCTCGGGACAACACTGACCCGGTCAGTAGCTCCAGAAACGAAAGATGCTCCATTACTTTGGATGACCTCAGAGTCTGAGATTTTTTTTTCTTTCATTCGACTTCTTTCAGCAAGTGACTCCCAGCTCTTTTGTTCTGATATATTGGTCTCTATGTCCACACAACAATATTTCATGGAGCTGAATAGCAGAAGGACCAGCCCAAAAGATAATTGTTCATATTATAATTCCGTACCAGACTAGATGATGCATTTTCTTCACCTAGTACTAACCTAATTTTTTTTTTTTTGCCCTATATTGCTTATTTTAATAGGCCAAAACAATTACATCTGGCTCATTTTATAAACTGGATAAAATAGCATTTTAACGTGTTTGGTTTTCTAAATATAACTCACTGAACTAGTTTCAAAGAAATAGTTAAAAAAATTTCAGGTGGAAACTCTAAATAGGATTCAGCGCTAATAAAATGTGTAAATATTTATTTAATAAACGCTCACTACTTCCCATTACCACCTAAATGATTTTTAAAAATAAAAGAGGAAGTAAGTGTTCATTTGAATTACACATTTTACATATAAGGTTACCTCAAAGTGTTTTTTTTTTTATGAATACAAAATTCACAAAAATCAAGTCATTCATAAGAAAAGCATTGTTGTTAAAATAAATTATTACAACATCTAGTTTAGAAAAGACACTAACATAAAATATATACATTGTCTGATTTAACCACTTAAAATTAAAATGAAACTACATGAATTTTTAAAGTTAAGACATAACTATTTTTCAACTTTCAAAATAATTTTATTTCAGAAATATGAAATTAAGAAAAAAATAAGTGTAAAGGAGATTTAGTCACAAGACCGAGATTTAAAAATGTACGTTTTTTTTTTTTTCAAAATGTTCTAACTTTGCATCCACACAGGACTCGAGCAGCGTTGCACCTAATTTATTGTAGATTTGCATCTAGGCAAAACAAAAACCATTATGCTCTCTTTATCTAAACAAAATAGGCTAAATTGGATTGTTTAACAAAACCTTCAATAATGTCCACTGTCCTTAAAGTCACCTGGAAGATGTTGAAGATGAAGCTAATGATCATAGTGTTAGTGATACTGTGATAATAATATTATGGTAATCTTTGTAATTCTAAAAAAAATAAAAACATTGCCCCTTATGTCCTGTCTTGCTGCTGAGAAGTGTGGTTGGTCAGCCTTTTTGACTGAATCTTTCATCCTCTTCTGCAGACATGTTTTCTTTGCCCCAGAGCCTCGGGGTTCCAATAGTGCACAGAAAGCTGTTTGCAGCAGGTGTGTGGTGAGACTTCTTCTCAAATTCAGCCTTACTTCATCACCGTTTTAACAGATTCACTTAGAAATAGGAACCAAATATATGTGCATCATAAGGCAGGGCTGAAGGCGGCTGGAGAAAAAGAGTTGATTCCTTCTGGGTGAACCATCGCTCTAATTTCATTCTGCGGCAGCTTCAGCATTTGCGTCTTAACTGATGAAAGAAGAGCTGCGTTGTTTGCTCAGACCTGACATTTCGCTCGAACGCTCTTGAGTGCAACCCTGATGAATTTCTGCTCCCTCCGTAATTCCTCCCTAAAGATGTACGATTGGTTCAAGAGACTGACAACTGTGCTGTGCTGTAAGACACACACACACACACACACACACACACGCACACCCACACACACACCCACACACACACGCACACACTTAGCACAGAAAGATGAGAGTAGAAGAAAAAAGGAATAACTCAGATTTAAAAGTTGCTGCTACAGGTAGAAACATTGCTGGCATTAAATAACTTACATTTTTTCCCAACTTTATTTTCATCTTTCCCTCCTCGTGATGAAATCCACATAAGAGATCTATTCATCCAAATGATTTTTACTAATCGACAACAAGCCCATAAATAATTAAATTATTACTGTTACTTATAAAATAAATCTTCTGCATGCATCTTGTTGTTCTAGAACATGAAGCACACAAGTGAGGCATCAAAGTAAATCCAGTAATGCATTGGTGCATGATGAATGGGTCTATTGACAATCTTCCATCCCTTTCTGTATCCTGTTGCAAGTTAGCTGATGTGGGCAGCTGGTATAATTCTCCAGAGGAGCGCAGACTGGCATGAGCAATGAGCAAACATATCTGCCTTTACAGAATATCTCCCATTACGTTTTAAATGAACACATAGAAGTTTCTGAGCTCATTGTAATTAATGCGAAGTTGACCCAAAATTAACTTAATGCATAATATGCATGTAATATCCTCAGCAGAGCTCAGGGGAGAGAAATCAATTGATCATTCGAAGTCATTTCTAACTTAATGTGAAACACTTACAGATAGCTCTGTTGTTGTTACACACATAGATCATTTGAATGCTCTCCATGTTTTTTTTTTGTTTTTTTTTTGTTTTATTTTTTTGGTTCAGTTTTTTCTGCTTGTCTGATTTTACTGTTTTTTTCTTCATTTGCAAGAACTTTCACGCACTATTAGTCTTTCTGATCGGTCTCGTTCACATATTTGACTACCAAACAATTTGTGCATCAAGAAAGTTGAAATGCGGTGCACCTGTCTGCGTGAGTGTGTGCAAATACCCACTTGGGTGCCCTGTGTGTACAATTACACAAATATGTGTTTTGTTTCCGAGGTGCTACTAATAAAGCGCTCAAAAGGATACAAAGCACCTATTTGAATGATTGTTTACGCACACACAAATATGTGCATGCACGTGCTGCTCGCGCACACACGAAGCCATACATAACACAGTGTAGCAGACCCCGCTCTCCTCTCCTCTCAGCGGCATGCGCACCAGTCCAGTCCTTGCCTCCTCTCTTGCCTCCACTCCAGGGAGCAGATGTTTGGGGACAGCTTACAGCCTCAGCGAATTTCTGTGTACTCAGCAAACAGCAGCACTCAGCACTTCTGGCTGCAGAGGGAAATTTGCTCTCGGGGGTGTGGAGGTGGGATTGTGAGGCAGGGTGGGGCCTCGGAGTCAGTGAAAGGTGCCATGAGGAAGGGAGGAGGGAAGAGAGAAGAGGAGAGGGCACACAGAGGTGAAACCGTGTCAAGGTTGTGATGGAGATGATCTCCATTTTAACCGACATCAGTTTCTGCGGGGCTTGAGTGGCGCGGCAGAGCGTCAGACGCAAGAAGCACGACTTTAGGAAGCTCAACCTCTCTTATATCCTTGTCTTTGTGACCTCTGTTTACTGACTTGTCTAGACTGACCTTTGAAATGTTGCAGACAAGCATAATTTAGAGAGAAAAGGGAGAGAAAAAACAAAACAAAACACAATAAGCCCTTTTCAAGATTGCTGATTCTGCACTTGAGAGCCAAGCTACAAGACAAAGCCTTGCGATGCTAATGATGGCAATGGATTTTATGCAGTGAGAATCTGTAAAATAACACCGGATGCCAAGCGTTCGCACTTTGACAAGAGACATTTTCTGAGCTTAATAACAACCATGTTACTTCACAAAATCACGTTAACGGAAGATGTCGTCTGTATGTGCATACCAAATCGGCTTTTTGTGAGTCTGCCAGGAACATTTCTAAACAACTATTAAACGCAGAAAAGCATATCATACTATCTTTGATGCCACTGGACAAACCCTGACAATGAACTCAAAGGTTTACTCCACCCTTGAAGGATTGTTGAGTCACACCTGATGAGATAGACTTGTTTAGCTGGGAACCTACCAAAGGCATATCTTCAGCAATGACACATGGGAATTTTCTGGCTGAGCAGTATGTCAAGTCCAAACTTGTTGTTAGCAGATTTCAACTGTTTACATTTTCACAAGCTACCATTACTAAGCTTATACGTTTTTTTTTTGTTTGTTTTTTTTTTTTTGGAAAGTGAAACATTTAGCTTTCCCTGTGCTAATGTTGCCTTGGCTTATGCTGGCAAATCAAATTTGAATTTTTCCAAGGGGCTATCATTTGGCAATGATAGCATTTTACTCTGCTTTTCCAGGTCTCTTAGAAGTTTGGAAATAATCCTAATAAATGCTACAACTAGAACACTTGCTTTCCGGTGACATCACTCTTACAACCGAGCTTCAACTTCTTAAACAAAATTGAACACACCCAATAGGCATTTAGCTGGAAGTGGGCCCACCAAGTGAAAGTAAGGCAGTTTGTTGCAGCCAACAGCCTAGGCTAATGTAACTTTAGAGTAGTAACAAGGACATTACTTATCTAACAAAACAGAGTAAAACGTAAAGGTATTTTGTCGAGGTGTTCATGTTGAATTTCCACTTGTACTTCACAGATGCAAACATTTCCAGTTTGAGTTGTTCAAAACTGTTAAAATCTGCTGAAACAGTTAGCCTTCCACCACTCAGAGGACTTACTTTTCTACAAACTCACTATGGTGTGAAATCTTTCTTCCAAAGACAGGGGAACTATTGTTGGTTATTTCACAGAAATCCATTTGAAAAAAACAAACAAACAAACTAAACCATTCCTTTAGATGGTAGTCTTGTGGGACCTTGTTAGTGGTGCCCTTTTTAATTTCCATTGTGTAAAAGAAAAAAAAAACATATCAATCAACCATACAAAAAGATAATTTTCCCCTTCTTTCCACGATTTTTCTGGCACATTATCCCAGCAAGAAGCCACTTACAGTCCAACATACTGTCTTATTTCCAACATGTGTCCAAGAAGCCATGTTTTGACCTCTCGTCAGTGTGTTATGATCCCTAAACAAACCACTATAGATGAACCCTGCAATGCTTATTTGTCTGAAAGAAGGCAACCCCCTTCTCCTCTGCCCCTAGGGTGAGGTTGCCATAGTGACAGATTCACGAACATATGGAGAGAGAGGAGAAGGGGGGTGGGGGGAGCGTGTTTAAAGGGGCGGGGCAGCAGGGTTGAGATGGAGGGACTGTAGATGAGAAGGGTACCCAGATGAGACGTTGGCCCTGCGGTCGTTAAGATGTGTCTTTTTGTTTCATCTTTCACTCAGCCATCCGTGCCTGTATATGCTCAGAGAGGTGACAGTTCATGAACTTTTGTCAATCACGCCTCCATCTTGGCTCCATTTCAAAGGAAGGAAAACTGATGTATTTTGCTTTATGCGAATCCAGAAAGAGGTATCCACATTTTGCGCCCTGTTTCTGTTTTGTTGTTTACGCCGATGAAGGGTCCGCATCAAGACGACAAACGTACAGATGCTTCTGCTCCGCGCTAAGCAGGTTCACTTGACAAAAAAGAAGGAACTCGTAAAGCAAAAAAGAAAAAGAAAAAAAAAAAAAAACACTGGCACCTATGTTGTAAAAATACGCTTTGTAATCATCTGCTTTTATATAAAAGAAAATGTTCAGGTGCTCCACAACTCCTCACATCTCCTATTTTGCTTTCCATCTCTGCCCCTCCCTGCATCTCTCTGCTCAAATCCTCTGTGCATCTTCCCTCTACCAATTTTCTCCTCCTCTTCCCTCGCAGTATCATTCGTCTTCTCGGCCTCTTTGCCTGCTCTCCAACTGATATGAGTGGGTGACCCCTGGGCCCTCAGGGGTCAAGTGATACAAGGTCATTGGCGGGTCATCTCTGCTTACTGGCTGACCTCTAAAAGGACTTCTGGAAGTAGCCAATCAGGCTGCTGCTCTGCCCCCCCTAAGGCGGGTCCCTCTCCCCGGCTCATCAGCAGCTTGTGTCACATGACCAGGGTGAGGTGTCAGCGGGAGGATGATTAATGATGCTTTTAGTACCTGTTTAGAATGAAGCTGTCCACACCACGCTGTAATTACCCGCTCCCAGGCGGCAGCTGCCCAACGTAATTGCTTTTTGTTTGTTGACCTGGTTTATTGAGGAAGGAGATGGCTTTGGTCGGCTAAGACGGAGCTATGTACTGTACATAGAGGTGAGAATATATGTATGTCAAGAATATTGGTGACAGAGCACGGCTGAGATTTATGGTGGCTATGCAAGATATGCTGTATACCTGAGCTGTGCGTTCACACAGCAGTGATTCAAGTGGCATGAGACAACAAGTTACTTCAGGATAAACAGGGCCTTGCGAAAGTATTCACACCCATTTCATTTTCTTAGACATTGACTCATAGCCATCACAGACTCCAATGTATGTCAGTAGGCTTACATATCAGCATAAAAAAATGCATTACTGGGAAGTTTTATGCATGTGATAAGAAGAAAACCGTCGCCGAAAGAAATCCATGAGAAATCCCCTTCACAGTTTGCCATATGCCATGTAGGGGACGCAGCAAACCTGTAGAAGAGGTTGCTTTTGCAATATGACACCATAAGGAAACTTTTTGGTCTGCATTTAAACACCATGTAGGTCTCCTACACAGTCACGCCACTGTGGACCATGTTGGTGGCAGCATTATGCTGTGGCAATACCAATGGAGAGCAGGGACAGAGGGACAGGTCAAAGGTTATGGGGACATGGCTTGAGTTAAACACAAAGATTGGAATGAAACCTTTTTGAAGTTGCAGAAGACCTTTGGCCATTTAAATGAAATGAACCTAAGAAATAGCATAATAAATAGCCAATAGCGTAAGTATTGGTGTGACAGCATTGACACACCAGAGAAACTGTAGTCGACTCTACAATGATGGCAAATCCTTTTAATAATGACTTTATTAAATAGGTAGATCCATTGGTAACAGATTTTACTCCCGCAGACCCAACAGAGATTTCAGTTATTGAGACATCTAATCATTTAGCTCTCAACAAGACTGATCTATAAAAAAAACAGAACATAATAATGAAAAAAAAAAGCTAAAGACTTATTTTTGATGGATAAACTCAAAGACCCACTTAATAAACATATTATTTGCAAAAGGGGAATTTGCAGACATCTTCAAAAGAAGATTCATAACCCCAATTCTGAAATATGGAGACAGCAAAAAAGTTAAATAAATAAATAGATAAAAAAATTAACAGATTTTAGAGGTTTTAATTTTCCAGGTACAACAATGGCTAAAACAAAAACAAATATTCACTCACCAATATTTGGTCAATACATTATTACATCTCTGTGTATCTCCTGTCATTAGGTATAGTAACTTTGTGTGTACGCGTGTGGACTGATTAGTCCAATTTTTTGCAAAACCTTTACACAAAGCAACAGTTGCGCTGTTTTAAGATGTGACTTTGTTTTATGTGCTGCCTTGATTAAATAAACTTAAAAGTGAAAGCAATGTTCAAAAAAACCTCCATTTCTTTGAGGTGATTTTTTTCCCCTTGTTTTTGTGCAGTTTGTTAAGCAAAACTATTTGTCATATTCAATTCAAAGACACACTCTTCTTAATAATGTTTGTAAGACTTCATTCCTTGCATTTCACTGTCATGCACTACTTTTGTTCACAGAAATTTGTAAAGTAAGTAAACACATTAGTCTGTAAATAGCTCCGAGCTTTTCTATACTGCAAGAACAAATTCAAAGTCTAGTTGTGGTACTCAGCCACAAAAGGCCAAACGCCTTTTGTAATTCTTCTGCAGCAGGACAAAGGCAACCACAGACCCCAGCAGCCAGGCTGCTGCATAATACTAAAATACACAAGTGTTCAGCATGCACATTCAAAGCATGATCCGTCATGCATAATTTATTTGTGTCAACATCTTGAAAGCACGGGCTCTTAGTCACTATGAAAATTCAAAACAAAGCTCAGAAGGCCGGTGTTGTGCTGCACCTAGCGATCCCCTTGCCTCCCTCCCCTCTTTGGCCACACGCCTAAAGCAAATATGAAAATTTCAGTACCTGTGGCACCGCGCCACGAGGACAGTGACAATGAAACTCAGATAAACAGCCCCCCTCGCTGACCCACGGAGAGCATAAATTTGCCGTCCATAAATTCTTGAGTGCTTCAGGTCTGTTTGACGCATTCGCCATGCCTCGCCACCAAGACTGAGAGGTGCAAGTGTCGGATATCAGTGGTTCTGTATGAGCAGCTTTCATCCTGCTACTGGTTCTCACATAACTCAGTCCTACTGCCTTTATCACCCCGTCATAAATAACTAGGCTATCGCCTGATAATGTCCTCTTAATGCTTAGTCAATAAAGCCCACAGCAAGAGGGGCCCCTTTTTTTTAGCCTCTCTAGTGTATATAAATATAAACATAACGGTAGATTGATGTGATGGGCAGGCTCTTTCCACACTGGGACAAAAAAAGGCAGCATGTGGGCCCAGGAGCTGAAGGTGGGCTGTGGGGCTGCAGGTGTTTAGGCAAGATAGTGGGCTGTAATGATGGGGCTGTGGGAGAAAGTCTGAGTGGCTAGCCTTGACTGATCACCTGTGAAAGACACATGCACACATAGACACACAAGTCATAGACACATGCACGTATGGACACAATCATTCACACACCAACACACACACTAATGTCATCATTAGTTAACCCATTGGTCTCAATGCCTGGTGCACAAAAGCTCATCCTCCCCATTTGAAGGGCACGAGAGTCACGTGATAAAGAGAGAGTGATCTCCTTTTTCTATCTCGTTAGAATCTGCTCTTTCTCTTTGGACACATACCCAAAAGCCAGCCAAGACCGGCTTGCACACAATCCCGTCCAGCTTTGTGAGTTTCAATGTCTGTTGCACATTGCAGGGGAACTTATCGACCATCCTTTCTAGTCATCAGCCCAACCAATTTCCTGTGCAGCAGCCGGGGCAGCTGTAGTCAGTGTGACGGTTAGAGAGGAATCAGACTGAGCCTGAGGAGACAGGAGAGACTGGCAGGATGTTCCTGGGCTGAGCGACGTGGCTGATTGTGATCCATGAGTTCGTCAAGGCAGCAGCACCTGGGCTTTGAAAA
Source organism: Poecilia formosa (assembly GCF_000485575.1). Lineage (NCBI taxonomy): Eukaryota > Metazoa > Chordata > Actinopteri > Cyprinodontiformes > Poeciliidae > Poecilia > Poecilia formosa. The sequence continues at coordinate 265,034 of NW_006800019.1, read as the reverse complement.
CAGCTGGGAGAGATGAGCTGCAACTCTGAATGGATTTAAACTAAGAGGGATGGTATCATCCGCTCGTGTTGGCATTCTCGGTGGGAGATGTTGGCCGTTTGGTTGTTATTTCTTGAAACAAACATTTATGAAGGAGAGCTGAATCTCAAGAATAAAAGATAAAACTTAGGTGTCACTTAGTTTGTCTTATTTTATTCATGTTGCGAAAAATATGAATGGTATTCCTCTTTGGAACATTATTTTTGCCACTTCTTTTCTCTGAGTGAAGAACCCATACTAACAAGAAAACAAGTAAAACAGGGACACAGCTGGAACATAAATATCTACAGTGTATTTTTCACATTTTGCCACTGTAAGAATTTGTAAGATAGACAAACATAAAGTAATGTATAATCAGAGGTGGTACAGGAATGTTGTTCTGGGGAAAGTCTTCTTTTAAATAACATATTACCTTTTACAACATAAAATTACAGGCAGACCTTTTTTCAAGATTAAACCTATAGCAGGTAACATGTATATAAGCTAAAACTGAAGAAGGTATCTGAAGTTACAAAATATACTGTTTACCTCAATATGCTACAGAATGCCAAGCAGATGGAAAATAAAGTGTTTTGTTGTTTTTTTGTTTGTTTGTTTGGGTTTTTTTTTAAAAATGTTTGCAAAAAAACTAGCTCATTCTTAATTCAGCAAATTACACGAGGCAAGTAGGACAGCACAGGCAATTTTTGGTAAGCTTCATAGCATTGGACTGGCACATTAGATACATCGCAGGCAAACGTTAGCGATTGGGTAGAATTGAAAACCTTAACAGAAACCATGCCTCCAAGAAGAAATTATTTCTCAATAGCAAAGAGCCCAGATCCTCTTTACGAAGTGAAGCATAGTACAAGGAGCTGGTTTTTACCAGGATATCTGGCAGAGTAAAAAAGTAAAATGCCTGTTACACTTTTCAAATTTGATTGTCCAAAATCTCCAAAATTAATTAGATTCTCTCCAGTTTCATAAATATGACTACATTGTGTTGGTCTATCACAATAAGTTCCAATAGAGTAACTTGATGTTTGTAACTGTAACGTCAAAGACACTTCCAGGCTTTTATAAGAAAATGTAAAATAAACTAAATTTGAAGAGGCTACTAAAGGAGTGTCACCATGATAAAGGAGAATTATTTGTGTGTAAATAAACACCAGTAAATTTAAGAGTAGAAGCCACATCAGCTGGCATGAAAGAGGGCCAATGGTCCCAAACCCTTAAATGTCATCCAATATTATCCAATGTATTAAGAACAAGAATAAATTAGACCTATTCACAAATCCTTTCAATCAAATTTATTTCTGTGAAAATGCCGTGGTGAAAAAGTCTCTCTGCTGCCATATATTTTAATTTCAAGCCCATTTGTTGATTTAAAACCATGATGTGAAGTTTTAAAGTTTGGATTAAACCTATGATTGAAATGTCTTGGAATAGATTATATATCACTCTTCTCACAAATCAAATCATTACACTGTAAACTCCCTCATGGCTCCACAGTTCAATTAATTGAAGTAGCATAACATAAAATTAAATTAAATTGTGGTTAATTGTTTTAGGTTTATACAAAATAACCAATTGAAACACTCAAAGATTTTTAATGAGCTCGTGCATTTTTTTAAAAAAGCTGGGGCACTAAAGCATCTCAATTTCTTTTCAACACCTTGGTCAAAATCACTGCAATCAAAAATCTTGTTTCAAAAAATAAGCAAAAGCAAAAGCACAGCAACACTGCCATCGAGCAAATTACAACACCTGAAAAATTGCATGAATTCAAAATTTATGCACCCATTACATGGCCAACCACCGAGCCTTGCAGCTCCTGGAAGGACAGTTTTCCAGCTACAGAGACGCTGTTTGCTGTTGGTGTAGCTTTTCTTTTAATATGCTGGGGAGTTCTCGACATGCAGTGCAACAGCTATTTTTCAACAGAATGCAAAGTGATGGGATTATTACAGATGAGTTTGTCTGACTCTGGGTAAGTAATACAATAAAGTTATTTGATAAAAATGTTGGCTGTACTTAAATGTATTAAACCCAGCGTGTCTGCAGAAGCATCCTTGTCATCTAGTGCTCACAGTGGACGTCATTTATCAGTATTTGCTAACAAAATATTCAATGTGATACGCAGCGTTTGGAAGCATTGTCTGTGGATTCCTGACAAATTGGAAAGTTACTTAATTTAAAGTTTAATTTAAAGCATGTTCAAAGACATGCTCGGATTTTCTAACCCAGATGAAAGATTTGATGCTAGAAGTCAACAAGTAAATAATTCATATTTATCTCAGGTTTGTGATTTTTATTTATTTTATTTATTTTTTTTGTCTTTTAAATTCCTACGTGGTAAATTAAATGTATTTTACTGGGATTCTATGTGACACCAATAAAATGTAGCGAATAATTGTGAAGTGGATGGAAAATGATACATTACTTGCAAACTTTGAAATATCTTACACCCCTAAATAAAAACCGGTGTATTTTGTTGCTTTTAAAAATAATTGAAATAGCGAAAATAATACCGCTGCTACTCTCTACATAAACAGGATCTCACAATAGAAGCACGTTTACTGTATGGGTCATATTTTGTCGTTTTGGCTGGTAATGGACGTCCCCGTTTTTTTAACAGCTCACTTGCAGTGTGAATGTCATTTACCAATCAGGAAGAGCAGTGAATACTGAAAGCCCCTCTTACAAACCTATGCACTGTTGATTAAAAACACAGAGAGAATGGCAAAATTTTACATATACTTCTAAAAACTGCCAAAATATAACAATTCAAACAAAATTTATAGTTAAAGGTATATCAAAAATGCACTTTGTAAATTATTCTTCTACTAACAGTCACTGTACTGTTATGTACTAGATATGGAGCAACATGCACTGAATAAAATAGGATTTGCAGTGAATGACACGTTCAACCATGGGTGTAAAAGTCAAATGGACTTTCTTTGCACTCAAATCTCTTGAAACATCTGGCGTGCAAACCTGAACATTGCATAATTTTGGTATATATCCAGCTGTTCCATGAATGTTTCAGGGGCTTTAGTCAACAAACAGCATCTTGAAGTACAAGAAACACAATAAGTTATCTTTAAAGCCTTGGAGAAGTCCATAATAGGGTGCTAAGTTATAATCATCTATAAAATGGAAAGACCATGTTGCAATGCGAACCAACCAAGGCAGGACTTCCCACCGAAAGTGATAGGCTGAGCAAGGGGAATATTAATCTGAGAAGCAACTAAGACAGCTAAGGTAACTCTGGAGGAGTTGCAGAGATTCACAGCTCAGGTGGGGAATTCTGTTGAAAAAACAATTATTATTAGAACACCTTAAATCTGGTCTTCATGAAAGAGTAGCAAAAGTCATTGTTGGAAAAAAAAAACAAACATGTTTGCTCTATTTGTAGTTTGTCGCAAACCATGTAAGGAACATGGCAAATGTGGAGAATGCTTTTTGTGGTGGATCATGTCACGTTGAATATACCACCTGCGTAGAGAAACATTGCGGTGATAGCTCTGTGCAAATGTTTTTTATTTTTTTTATTTTTTCCCAGCGAAGATGTTTCTCCAATGTATTATCCAGAATGAAAAATTCCTTGCTTCAACATAAGAACATTTGAAGAAAAAACAGATTTTTTTTTCTCTCCCAATTTGAGCTCACTGGAAAAGTACAATGAGTTTTGTTATTGTTTCATTGCAAAGTTTAAGAGAAGGGAATAGTTTTGCAGTCAAGCAATGCATTTTTTAAACCACCGAAACATTACATTTATTAGAGAGCTCTAATTCTGCTCTCTGTGGTCAGTCCCAAAACTGAAGCGGGGTTACATTTTTGAGCAAGTTGAAGTGTTCAAAATCTGTGAAAAGTGTGTGGCTCTGAACACTGCAGCATTTCCTTGGTAATGGAGACAGAATCATTGCAGAATTAGGGGAGACATTAACTGGGGTATCAATAAATAAACCTCTAATTAGGAAAAAAGAAGTGGAGCGAAGCTGCAACAGCACAGGGGGAGAATATCAATGACACGCTCACATCTGTATGCACGCACGGCTCTCTGGCAAGTGGTTGAGTCTCGCAGGGGCTTCACCGCTGGCACTGCCTCACCCATCCATTCCTGACTCACCCCGCCAGCGAGCGTGCCCACTCTTTGACTGTGCAGTGAACCCAGCAGAACCCACCCTCCCTATCGCCTGAGCCTCCCCAAGAGTGCGGCTCTAAGGGCTCTTTTTTATTTTCCTTTCCAAGTTTCCCTTCCCTAACCAGCTTATCTGCACAGTGCCCTGAGTGTGCCGCTGTGTACCGTGACTTCACCATGATTGATTGTGGTGGGGGTCCTCCACTCCCTTAGTGAGACAGAAAATGGAGGAGGGAAAAAAACAGGGGAGTGCGAGGGGATAATGGGCAAAGCAAAGAAGCCTGGAGATTCTGTGATGGGTAAAGTGAGGCATGTCTGCTCACACGCACGTGCATTTCTCATCATCTCCATACAGGGCGTACAAAACGTGCTCATCTGGCTGAGACTGGAGCGACTGTAAGCCGACAGGTGGGTAAACGCGAAGCCGTAGTTGGGATGGCTCTCTGGCAGAGAGCTGTGGAGATGCAACCTCAGTGCTGCTGGCAGCTGGGGGGTGGCGGAGTAGAGGGGTGCGTGGCGTTGACCGCTCCCTGTCTCTGCCCCTCTGTTCCCTGGAGGGTAATAAAGACTGATGACACTGATGCTGTGCCATCCGGCTCCACGGTCTCCACCGCACAACCATTTGCGCCATCATTTATCGCATTCCCCCTCCACTCCGAACCACCCCCCTTCCCCTCACCGCTCTAATTCTGCTTTAATAACCGCCAGCTCCATTCATCAGTATATTGACGGGCATGACAGGCGGTGCGGCACACACTAACTCCCTGCCCTTTACTCGCTCACAGCCGGGGTCAGCGCCAGGTCACACAGTCAATAATCACAACACACCTCACTGTCACCTTGGAGCGACTGCATGACCTGCATATCTATTCTCACACATGCCCGAGCTTTTCATTTATTTTACAGTTTAGGATGTAACGCTTTAGGTATCCGCTTCGAAGCTATGAGCGCTATGCAGAGCAGGGATTGTAGCTTCACCAGTGGCCCAGGCAGGTTATTTAAAGATTTAAAGCATTCTGGAGTTCTGTCATACCGAAACTTCTATGATTATCAAACAAGTGTTAATGGGAAACAAAGGTAACCTCAGTAAATACAAACAGCAGTTTTCAAGTGATGAGTATGTCCATGAAGGGAAAAATGCTAACTAAAGCAACCTGACGCTATGCAAAAAGCAATTGCCTCCTAAACCCAGTGCAACAGCTGCCATCAAACATTAGCGATACCAGGCAATAAGCATTTTATGTCACTGCCGTGGAGTTCTGGCCCTATTATCTTTTCACAATTGTTTACATCTGTTCCAGCAGTTCATGCAATAAGATTTTCAAAAATGATCTGCTAATGCCACAGCACCTAAATTAAATAAGTTTGTATTTTGTTACAAACTTATTCTTTTATTATTAATTTTTTTACCGTTTACCTGTGAACTTGTTGGTGTTAAGATCCACTTCAATAATCCAAGTGTCCTTGAACTTGCAGCTGCAGTATGTAACTTTTACAAAACATATATGTGTTTTACATATTTGTTAAAACTATCACCATGTCATGCTAGCATAATACAGATAATTTGTGAAAGAATATAACTCCTCTGCATTCTCTGTATGGACCTGCTGTTATCTACACAAATACACTTTTCTGTTAGAAACAACCACTCAGTGCCAGGTGGAGGATCTTAGCGCTGTCAATGATCCTTGTGTATGTGTTGCTCTCACCTTCCCTCTTTCTGCTATGTTACAGCTGGCTCCCCATAATGGAGCCTGACATGAATGCTCAGGGCAAGTTAGCATGGCAACCGACAATGACGGATAAATGGTTTTCCTGGAATGGTAAGTTGTTTCCCTGCCATTAGCACATTTAGCAGCGCATACACAATGTTGATTGACAGCGCTACCGATTATGTAATTTCTTGATTGCAAACATCTGGATGTTTTAGTTATTTATTTATTTTGCGTTTCAAATGAATCATAATTTAAAAACGTAAAAACTTTCTCAGATTATTTTTCTCTAACTTTAACATTAGAAAATAACAAAAGCCCCCANACAAAAGCCCCCATTACACACACACACACACACCCACACACACGCACACACACACACACACACACACGCACACACACACACACACACACACACACGCACACACACACACACTCACACGCATACACACACAAGAAAAATGTAAATCTATTTGTGTGTGCACACTACCACCAAGCAGGCTGACTATGTATTCAACACATTCCTCTCAATGTCATCTTTCAACTCCATCTGTTGCACTAAACATCACAGTTCCTGTCATTTCAGGGGCTTTTTTTTTCTTTTTTTTTTTTACTTGGGTGTGATGTGAGTGTATGTGACAGTGGGCACTCATTTGTTACAGGTGCAGAGCCACCCTCTTTCTCCTTGGGCATTCACCTCTTCATATGCAAAGCATGTCCTGCTGTCCTCCAACTCCAGCACAGTTTGCTGCCGTGACACATTTTTTCTTCATTTCAGCTTGACAGTGACATTTATGTTCATTTGCTCAGTGCAATTGTGTAGCATCTGGAGACACCGCTTCCCCCCCTCTCCTCTTTTTTCACCTCTTTCCTTTTTTTTTTTATTTCCAGTCCTGACAAAAAAAATATTAATGTGCATTTGCATGCCACAGTGACTACGCCCTTGATGAAGATTTGGATTTTTGGGAACACACAGAGGGAAAACACAGCGGCAATTATACGCGTCAAGAAGACTGAGGAGCGCAGTGAGGTCTCTTGTTTTCAAATGGATTATCGCATGCATGGCAACCCAGGACGCAGCCAGGATCTGAACCCGGGCCGCTCCATGAATCTTGTGATGCTACTGGAAGTTGGAGTGCACATGGCAGCTTATCATGCTGCACGTGGTACTGATCCAGGTGGCAGCCACCCTTCTCCTTCCTCTTTGGTCACGTGATTTGTCCCCATGCTCTCTCACAATTGAAAATACACACAAACACACAAATTCAAACGTCCCAAAAGAACAAAAAGATACTTGCAGCCAAGCAGAAAAGAATGAAGCATTAAGAATACATTTGTTTTCACATAAAAAATACAAACATATATGTGCAGAGATCTCTTTACGTCTGCCCCCTCTTCACCAATGCTGGACCAGCAGCAGCAACAGCAGCAGCAGCAGTCTAGGGTGCGGGTGCTGAGGGGGCTCTAATCTGCAGTGCAGGTCCCATTGGCAAGGATCATTGAGCTAATTAATAATGTGGCACAGAGAGGAATGGCAGTCATTACAGAGCCACAGTAGTGTGTGTATGTGTGCGGAAATGCTGTGGGCTTGTGTCTACGGGTGTGTGTGTGTGTGTGTGTGTGTGTGTGTGTGTGTGTTGGGAGGAGGCACTGCAGACACAGGGACTGACTCTGGTATGCAACCTTTTGATTCATGGTCCTACTTAGGCCAAGCAAACATAAAGACAAAACAAACACACACATGCACACACAATTCATGAAAAGGCTAAAAATACATTACAGAAACACATATGTACTGTGAGCTTCTGCCAAAAGTATTTACACCCCCTTGTCAGCACAAACTTCAATGTATTTTAATTAAATCTGAACAAGTTGCAAAAGAGTTTAGAGCAATATTAGGTTATAAAACATTGTTCCAAGCTTTGAACCTGTGATGGGGCTAGAAAAAGTAAGAGACATCTGAAAACCAACCAAGACATGATCATCCTCCTAAGCAGAGGTTGGTGGAAAAAAGAGGATTAATCAAAGAAGTATTCATCAGTTCAGGTGTGGAGAGAGACAGAGAGACAGAGAGAGAGAGGGAGAACAGTTGTAAATTGCAGAAATTTGATCTGTATGGATCCCAAATTTGTCGAATTGTTTAAAGTAAGGTGTAAGAAATCATACTTTCAGTTGGCCAAAAGCAATTTAGTGCCTCTGCAAATATTTGAAGAACGGTGCTCTAGTCAGATGAGATTGAAATTTTTTTTACTGAGTTTGGTAGAAAACAAAAGCCCTTAACACACCATCCCCAGAATGAAACATGGTTGTGGCAGCATCATGCAGTGGGCTGCTTTCCTTTAGCCTGGTAGGGAATCTGGTCAGAGATAATGGAAACATGGTTTGTTCTAAATAAACAACAATCCTGGACAAAACCCGGGGTATGGACATTTATCTTCAGGAGTACATTGAACCTAGACATAAAGATATCATCTGAATGGACTTAATCATTGTGCGCTTCATTCAGCCTGACTGAAAAAACAAATGAAATACCATTTGTCTTCCTACTTACTAACTAAAGTCTGGAGAGACTGGGATTTATTTTTATTTTACGAGAGACGGAGGCCTTACAGGATTTTCCTTTTCCTTCAGTCTCAGACAAGTGAATTCAGTCGACTGTAGCAGTAAATCCTCACAAAATCAGAGCAGAACACGGCTCCACTGGGCTCTGTATGAAACACTCTGCTGCACAAACAAGAGTGTATCATTTCCAGTCTTGTGCCATATGCTTGGAGTTGCTGTATACATTGCCAATATTTACTATAGGCAAGGGGACCAGAAGGCTAAGAGCATTTAGTTGTGTGCCGCAGCCCAATAGCTCAGCCCGGGCTAATGAAAGGAAACAACAGGAGCAATTAGCAGTGTAAACAAACTGCTCGCTGAGGCCCCAGACTCCAGCCTCCCCCCTGACAACACGGGGACTGGCAGCCTGGAGAAGGAGGTAATTGGGAGCACTAGGAGCCGAGACAAAATCAATGGCAACGCATGGACAGGCCCAGCGTTATTACTCACCTTCCCACTTCTCAACTCAGGGGACTCAAATGCAACAAGATACAGTAAGGAGTTTGAAGTTTACACCCAAAACCCGGAAGCGCCGGCAGTGCCTACAGAGGCATTTGTATGCGCAGGGAACGATAAACAGACACGTCTGCTCACAGGTGTATCGACAGCTGACACAACACAGGATACAAGCACTGCACTCTGACCACTGCCCATACGAGAGCATAATGACCTTCCCCTCAGTCTAATTGATCTCATCTCGGTGCCATTTATGTGTCTGCCTGTACACTAATGTCTCCAACACACTCACTCATTGGGAAGTATCTGCATCTACTGTGCGACCGTGTGGCTACAGCCTACAGACAGCCGTAGAGAACCCACGGCCGTGTGCGTCTCCTCGCTCTCCCTGAGTGGAGCCACAGGACAGAGGAGCATCACTAATGCAGTTTGCTGGCTGAGATTTCTACTCTGCAGGGCACATTCTGCTGCAGGCGCGATGCTTTCGCTGTCTGAGTGCTGCCCAAGACAGTAATCAGCAAGAGACACTTTCCTGCAGAGTGTCATAAAAGTCCACTCATTAGAGGGGAAAGTGAATGTTTAATCTAAATAAGAACTTCGTGATAGTTTGATGTAAAGTTTGCAGACATTGTTGTAGCAGTACTGACTGTAACACTGGTGGAGTTTTATAGAGATGGCAATAAGAAGGCACACCTTAAGCCAGTCTCAGAGGCTTGGAACGATATGGCCTTTACCAGGTCTTAAAACTTTGTTTTAATCTAACTTGTAGCTTCCCATAAAGTCCCACATTACAATTTAGACTGTCTTTGCTTGAGACAAGAATACAGTCTCGTTTTATTCAAGATGGGTTGAGACCACAGTGGAAAATCTGGAAAAATTAGGCAAACCTAAAAAGCCCCAAAACGTAAGAAAATATGTAAAACCACAGAATTGAAAGTTCACTTGCTATCTTTTTTTTGGCAGTCACAATAGTTTATACACTGACAAGCTATACAATATTTTGCCAAGGTATTGGGTGGCCCATTCAAATCACTGAATTCAAGCAATTGCAATCACTTCCAGAATCACAGGTAAAGCACCTCAGCACCTGGACGATACAGACTGCTTCTGAAAGAACGGGTTGGCCCCGAGGGCTCAGTGAGTTCCAGCACAGTGCTGTGATAGGATGTAACCTATGCTATAAGTACCATCTTGAATTTGCTTCTCACTAAATATTTCACAGATGACTTTTAGTAGTATTAAAACAAATCGGGTATGATTTGGTGTGGTTTGGAAATTGACTGGTCACAAAAAAAAATTTAAAAAAAATCACAGAGAGGTGTCAGCTGATTCAAAGGTCAACAACTTATTGCAGCTGGGTTTGGCAGCAGACAGGAGAATCAGGAGAATGGCACTTACCCGATGCACCATTTCAAGTATGCAGTTTTGCACGGATATAACTATGGTGTGGATTTTTATTTTAGAAGTTCACTGGAATAATGGATTCAAAGAAGCTGAGCCAATATCAATTTTACTGGATGGCAACGGCACGACTGCGCAGTGGTCCGCAAACGCAAGGCCCATTGGATGAGTGAGTTTACTCTGGAGGAACAGAACTAGTCAGGGCAGACTTCTGACCTCAACCCAACAGAAAGCCAGGCCTAATTGTCCAACATCAGTGTCTGACCTTACAAATGCTCCTCTGGAAGAATAGTCAGATATTTTTTTTATAAACAGACAACACAGAACACACAAGGTTTAAAATAGGTTTTCATTAAAGCTTATATGTATGTGTGTGTGTGTGTGTGTGTGTAAAAGCAAAAAGACCTAATAAGTTTATAAATGTAGTATAACATCAAGACCAGTGACAGCTAAGTAAATGTTTTGATCACAGCACCTGCTGATGAGTTGAACATTATGTTCTCAAAGATTATGTATGAAGTCGTAAAAAGGTCAGGTGCAAAAGAGTTTCGACAGGAATCACTTTGTCAAGATGACTGAGTCATGAGTCGGCGCATCTTCAAAATTGCAAAACTTTTATTTAGTTGGTAACTAAAATGATCACTTGAACACTGCGTTTTGTATTTATCCAGGTAATTTTTGTTATATTACAATTTTTTTGATGATCCGGTTCACAGATTTAATAAAAATAAGGGGGAAAAAAAAAAACAATACATTTGTTAATAGTACAGTTCTGTCCATTCACTTTCTGTATGCGGTCATCACGTTTCATCAGTCTTGATGTTTTTACTGAAAAAAAATCCTTTTCTCTTGAATGTTGTCATGCATAAAATTTCATGAGCATCAAGAACTGAGCCACAACACGCCTGTATGTAGAGACTGCATTTTAAATGACATTCCAGACTCACATGGACTTGGAGTCGATGCTGCAGCTTAATTTGGACCAAAGAGACTTTCATCATTTATGTTTTATCATTTATGATTCAGAAAATTGGAGGGGAACATTGCATTCATCACCTACGTCAGCCCCCTTTCTGATTTAATGGTCAAATGGATGGATATTGACTGTATTAATCCTCATTATTACTTTAAATTTCAGCTGTACCGCCAGGTCGGCTCAGCGAGGATTATGGACAATTATTAGCAGAGCCGAGACGAGACCGAGCTTCCCCTCTCCACTTGTGTGGATGCAGAGCAGACAAAAGTATAAGGGCAGGAAAGAGGAGTGAGATTCGACTCCACATGATATTAATACAGGAGACAGAGTTCTGATCAGGTTGCCAAGCATTCCCATTCAGCTATACTTAACAACATCCTCCATAAAAGCAGCCTTTGGTTCAGGCAACCAAATGTCCGGATGTTGATAGTGCACACACACACACACACACACACACACACACATACACACACAAACACACACGCCTACACACACACACACACACACTTACACACTGCCTGCCTTCTAAATACCAGTGCATTACTGCTCTGCAGCTCATTGACAGAGCTGCCACTCATCACAGAGATGGATGCATCTCCTGAGACGGTTGCAAACCTTGTTCATTAACTCATTTATTTTGCTGATCTAACTACCTTTAAAAATAAAAGTGAAGGAGAAAGCTTTCGAAGAGAGGAAGCGTCAGTGTTTTTGTGGATTTGCGCTAAAATGTGACCACAATTCTCTTTATGCTTCTAAAGCACACTCGTGGGACGTGCTCAGAGTCGGCACAGAATTAGAAAGCCCGGAACTGGCCCTTCTCTTCTTCTGCCCGACCCCAAGTAATGTGCTCCCTCCTGAGATGATGCTCTTTTATTCATTCTTCCCTCCAAATTCTTTGATTAAAAACATGTAAATGACCGGTGTGGAACCCCCAGCTTGCAGGGGAACACTGCGTTAAGTTAAACAAGACTCAAATTTGCATTTTCATTAAACTAGAGGGGGATCTGAGGATTCTGAAAACACCTTCATCTTCTGTCAATTTCCTATCGAAGTAGGTCACTACAGCAGACTACAAACACACATGGGGCAGCGCTGCATTCATCACACACACACACGGCCTTGTCGATAGTCGCCTGGCTGAGCAGGCTCATAATGAATTTGAACAGTTGCACACCTATAGCAAAGTCATTTACTTTATCGGCCGATAAAAGGAAACAATAAGATAGTGGCTTGGGACTGTAAGAGTATCAGCCTCTTATTCATCCTGCAAAGATCTGCAAATGGCAAAGCTCATCCCTCACTGCAGCCGCACTAGACCTTTATCTATGGATTAAAAAAAAAAAAGTAATATCTCATCAGCACGAGTGCTTATGAAACCCCATGTTTTCATATCGATATCAGCAGCTGCATCTGCAATGCAAAGACTGACCAATCAATCAAACGTTATTTGTATAGCTCCTTTCGCACAGCTTTGTCGAACACAATCTGCTTTACAAGATTTGAAAAAGACGCAAGGCTCATTAAAAACCAAGAAACAGACAAAGTGCTTAAAACATGTAGCAAAAGAGGATAAACCTCCACAAAATACATTTGAACATGAAACCGAAGGCTAGATGATGGTGGATGATCATTTTTCTGTCATTTACTAACAAGGAGCTGCTGAAGAATATAAAGTAAAATGATTTATAAAACTAAATCCAAAAACCGAAATATCAGAAATAAGAAATATTTCTAAAACTAATAAAAATAAACATGTGAAAATGCATGAATAAAAAAAATTGTACATAAAAAAATCTTTTAATAAACTCACTTATGGCAACAAATAAGACATTGGAAAAAATATTATATCATTACAACGTCATATTCAGTACATTTTAATATTGTAACATTAATTTACTTCACAAAATCAATTCACTAAGTGAAACACAGATTAATTACACATAGACTAATGCTGTCAAGATTTTATTTCTGGCAATTATGATGATTTTCCACTTTGACCAAATGAACACTGAGCATTTAAAATTAGAGTACTACATCAAGCCAATTTTAAAAATGAGCGCATAAATATGGGCTTAACAAAAAGCATATTTGCTACCAAGGTTGTCTTTTAAAAACTACATATTCTAATTTACTAAATATGTCTGTATATCCTCTAACATTGCACTAAAAAATAAACAGTTTATTTAAGAACAAACCATTAAAGACTGAAAAAGCCACAACAATCTGACTGCATTCATGTGCACACCCTGCAACTTTTTTTTAAAGCACGTCTTTATCCAAAGGCAGAGTTTAACCTGCTTTGATGTTAGGCTAAAAGCATTTACTATCTCAAATCGGTGATACTTGGTTTGTGAGGACATCACTTTATCACTTCTTCAGGCGACCTCAAAGAGTTAACCAAGTCAGTTTGGTTTCAAAACTAACTAATATTTGGAACTGTTTATAGTTTTTAAAAAAATATATTGACAAAGACCCCAAATTCCTTTGAAGAAAGGCAAGCTCAGCTCATGATGCTACTGCCAACACACACATTTATTAAGATAACTAACACCCACACCTAACACTTAATAAGATAAGTGATAGGTGTGAGATTTCCTTACAATTAAGTTGAATTGCACTTGATTTGGGTCAAAGTCAAATTATAGGTGGAAAACATTTTGAATTAGGATGTAAAATATGAGGCATATTTTACATCCCAAAAACTTGGCCATTTGACACTTTCAATTTTTACACTTTTAAGATTTACAAGATTTAAACTAAAATGTTATATAATTATTGCTCTTGTTATGGGAAGAACACACCCAAGTTAGACATTATGAAAAGCTAAAATAATCCATCCATCCATCTATTTTATGTTTAATTCTTAAACTTAAAGTAATTTAAAAGTTTATGGACTAAGATAGTGGAGAGCTTCGTGTATGGGTTCTAAAATCTACCCTGATGGTAAAAGGGTGTGAATGAAGAGCCTTTAAAATGAGTGTAATGTTAACAGTCTTTCAGTGACTGCAGGTAGAGGTGAAAAATAAATATATTTCTAGGAGTAGTTTTACTGTACCACACATTTTTACCTCTACTTGAGTAAATGCTTTTGAAGTGGCACAACTCTTGCAACTTCTGGCCTCTCTACCTACCTTTAGTTACTTCACAGTGTGAAGAACGAATATGTTTTCACCAAAAATGCACTGGACAAAGACAAACTGTTTGTTTTATTGACCTCTCGTGCGTACCCAAGCCTTATTGTTGTAATGTTGTTTTCTATCTACTCACTCATTCATGTCTTTCTATCTGCCTTGGTTATTTGAAGGTCAAGTGAATATGGAATGAACAGCACATACAGACATTGCAGCCTGTATACATTGTCAGCTCTAAGCATTGGTTTCAAAAATATTATGCAGTGAGGAATGTGTGTTTATTTCTCTTTAGTTATTTTGTATTGATGATATTTACTTTTTCTTTTTTTTTTTTTTTTTTTTGAAATACCAAATTTTAAACAACTTCAATATTTTGTCTGCTAATCATTGTAGCTACCATTTTGGAAATTAAATCAGATGTTGTGAATTTTTTGGATGACAACATTTACTTCTACTTGAATAGGACTATTCTGAAGTGATTCTAATATTACTTGGGTATATTTTTTTATTGTGTACTCTACCAACCTCTGGCTGTGCTGTGGAGAAATTACATTGATAGATACCCTTTGGCTCCCTTGCATCTGTTCTGCTCCTGGTTCATGGAACTGCTAGAAGGATACAGGTGCTAATGCGATTTGGGCCTATTCCTCTTATGAAGTTGACCCTTTCTGTAATTGACACAGACACACTGACAATTTGATTAGCTCCTGTTGCTGCTGGAGGGTTTTTGACTATGAAAACTTCACCATGTGCATCATGTATGTAGCTCCACCTACTGATCAAACGAGGGAATATCAGCCAGATGGAGGGGAAAAGTAGACTTCTCTTGACTGACACCAGGATTGAAATTAAGCTCCTGAGCCAAAACAAATATTTAGGAAACTAGGCAACGTCTGAACCACACGCCCAAACCACTTATTGACTCATAACCGCTCTGTAGGAGGAAGTAGTATAATACATAATATAATTTAATCATTTTTTGTTCCATACTACAAGTAGTAGTACAAGTTTGTCTGCCTTCCTTTGCATCTCCTTTTCCACACATTCTAGTCTATCTGTGTTCAATTCGAAAGCATACAGAGATGGGAAAACAATAATGTTTGTATGCATAATAAGCATGTGTGTGTGTGTCTTCAGCCTCCCTGTGTGCTACCCAGAATGCATGTGCCATTAAAGAGTACTTTACCCTATTATAACAAAGAAAACTGATAAGAGCCTCTTGAAGCACTTGAGATAACTTGCTGGGCTTAAGTGCACTGACACTGTCACTAAACCCGCATAAGGCGTGGGAATGCAAGCAAAGGAGAAGGAGAAAAGCACACACACACACACACACACACACACACACACACACACACACTTCAATGGTGCATCCATCCACGGCACTAAACAGGAACGAGTTCAATAGCAAAACACTGTGTCACACGAAGGGAAAATGACTGTACATCGATTCATCAAGAGACATCGTTAAAGCTGTCAAACATCAAAGGCGCTCTGATCACAGCTCATTCTCAAGAGTGACACCAACAGCCTCATTTATCAGATTTGTTTGAGTAAGGAGAGGTAGAGCAAAGAGCCTGAAAAGGAGACCAGAGAAAGTGCTGGAAGGAAAAGATAACAGGAGAAGAAGTTTAGAAAGAAGGCATTAGCAAGGAAAAATTAGTGCGAACAACTTGAGAAAATAGAGCGGAGACAATAGATCAGAAATAAAGGTAGAAAAGACAGACTTGGAAGTAAAGAGAGGTTTTTCTTTTTTTTTTTTTTCTTTTTTTCTCAAACACAAGCAACAAATGGGATTACAGGATCTGTCTATGTAGCAGGACTCCACCTGGACTGAGGTCTGGCCCCCGAGGCTCTGCGAGCTCTGGCTCACACAGCACCACACCTGCACCTCACCAAAAATGTGCATGAAGCACTATCTCCCCTTCCATCATGTCATTTTTATTATCTGCATATCTCACCTTCACCTTTGTTTGACCTCACGAGGCTTCAAGCATGTTGCTCGCACCGGTCCAGATTTATTATCATCTATCATTTTGCTAACATGGGAAACATTTCGGTGGGAGATTTTTTTATTTCCATCCAAGCTCCCCTTGTAAGCGGGACATCTTTAAAAGTTTACGCAGCTCGCGATCAAATGTTTTTTATATATCCCCAGGCTCTTGTATTCTCCAAATTGCTCCAATAAATAACTTGTAAGTCTAATTATGCAGCAATTAATTGCAGCCAACATGGAATGCCCATCAATCTTGCATCATGAAAAAGTATTTTCCACCCCAGCCTGACAGAGCAAATAAGAACCCTGATTAGATTTTTTTTTTTGCAAGCATGTATGAGATTGTGTGCTTGCGTGCCAGCTTGTCATTATGTGTGTGGCTGAACATGTGCCCATGGAGGTTAGAGAAAGAGAGCTCCATCCCAGCAGCTCGGTGGAGCTGGCTCGTCCAGTTGCTATGGCAGCAGCAACGATGAAGGCTGTATCCATGGCCAAAGGAGGAAGCTGGCATCCTCTAGTAACAGACCTCCCACCCCTTCCTCTCTCCCCCGTATCTCCACCCCTCCCGCCTCGACTGGCTCCTGACCCGCCGGTGAACCTGCCTGGGGGTCGGAGGTCAATGGCTCAGAGCTGCAGAGTGACAGTGAGGGATGAAGAGGGAGAGAATGAGAAAGAGAGGAGTTGCACCACACAGATGGGGAGGGGAGATGAGAAAATGAAAAGATGAGACCAAATTTGATTACTATGAAGAGGGAGAGGGGGTGTGTTCGGCTGGTGGTGGTTCCGAGTTTCCAGAAAATGGCTGCGATTTCCAGAACACATTTATTTATTTTTTTTAATTTTTTTAAGATGGAGGTGTCGCCACCGATCTCTCTGTTGTGTTTGTTTACAGTTTGGTTTCCTACGTGTGTCTGGATGTGTGTAGAACTACAGAGACTTAAGTGGCAGCAAAAGGATAGAAACGAGGACACTCACATCTATTTTGTTTTTAGTACTTAGTAATCAGGTGATCTGCAGAGTCAAAATGAAAGTGATTCTACCCTCTCTTGTCTCTGGTGAAAGTGAAGATATGTTTGGAGGTCGTTTTCCGTGGAGAAATCACAGGGGTTTACATGGTTTTGGGGAAGGGAGGGGGTCAAGTGAGTTGACCCCTGGCCTTCCTGCCCTGAAAGAGGTCAGACAGCCTCAGGTTTGCTCTCAGACCACAACATCCTTACCTTCACTCACCTCCAAAACTCTGAGCTGTCATACCCGTGGGTTTTGAAAGACTTGCAGTTTTTCTTTTTGTCGCCACAGCAAATTTGCAGACAAGCCTTTCATAATTTATATTTGCCTGTAAATCGCGACTTGTCTACTTTTAATGTGCATGAGAAGGACCTATTTGACTTTGTAGCTACTGGTTATGGAGTTTATAGCCATATATGTATAGATAGATATAGATATAGATATAGATATAGATATAGATATAGATATAGATATAGATATAGATATATAGATATAGATATATAGATATATAGATATATACAGTTTATTGTTTTTGTGTGTTGTCCTATGACATAAGTTGGAGAAATATTTTTTTTTTGCTCACTTCATGCTGTTTTATGTATGTTTTTCTCCTCCTAGTCAGTCCATTTAAGTGTGAAGCCTTAGGAATTACTGAAGTAAAAGAGGTAAAGACCTGCACTCATCCAAACAATCAACACCTACAGAGTTACAGCCTAAAATGACCTGCTACTGTATTAGACCAAGCCATAGTCGAGCCGTAGAACACTGCTCTGTGAGGGGGGATAACATTACCCCCCAGTGGCTAATGTTCGCAACTGCACCCTGAAACTCATGAGTGAACCTCACCATCAATCTCCATCTGTAACACTCTGAGGTCCAAAGAGTATATTTATAATAGAGTCTCTTAAACTCTGCTTTTTCCTTCTGATGCATGCAAAATGTCAGCACTATCTACTACATTATTTTCATTCATTTTCATCATCTGTATTGGCTGGTGTGGAGTGCCGGAATCGCTGCTTTTGAACTATCAGCCCACACAGTAGCAGAGAGGGCAGGGTGTAGGATGTATGTTTGCTTTCCACAAATAAAACAGACACACATGCATGTGCTCCAGGCGCTACGCACGCATTATACGCAGCCCCGTTCACTGGTGCATTCTTTTTCTTCTGCATGTTCTCCAGATGTCGTGTCCTCTTCGTCACCCCGTTCCTTCGCTCCGCTCTGCTCGGTTCCCTGCCTGGAGACTTGTCACAGCCCCTAACCGCATCAGGAGCACCGCTAGATTGGATATACATGATCTGTCCATCCATCAACGATGAGAGGGTGGGAGAGGGGAGAGGGGAGAGAGAAATGGGCAGTCTATCTGTGAGGAGTGAGATAGAGATGAAAACAGAAGGGAAGGAGAAAAATTAGGCAATGATGATCACATGCAAGCACGAAACACACACAAGGTAAATTAAGGACAAAAGCAAATAGGAAAAAAATTGGCTCTGTGAGTTTATTCAAGGGATCATATTGGGATAAAAATTGTGCTGTTTGTGGAGAAGGTTCAGATATGAATCTGTCCCTTAGCATTTGTCTCATCGGGTCGGTGATGCTGAATCACTGTGTGCACTGAATGGGCCGGAGCACATGTGTTGTGGCTCCTGCAGAATGTGGGCACACGTAGGCAAAGCCTCTGGGAGCTGAGCCAACACTAGTTTGCACACTTTTAAATCTGCAGGTGCTACAGCGCTTATTCCCTGTTGCAGACATTCTTAATCTAGCAACACTACGATCCAGAGCAGGAGGCTGGGGGGATCTTCACCACTCCTCACTTAGAATATTTCTTGCTGGTTCTAAATTTGCTTTAATGACAGTCAAGTTATGTTAATATGTTCATCTCTCTGGGATGTATTGGTGCAGCTTCAATTGGACTGATTTTTCCTTTTAGGATGTTGAATAGAAATCTGAAGGCAAAACAAACCGCGAGCTCTTGTCAGTGTTACTTGTTGAATTGCCTGTTAAACCTGCAGATATGCGGTGACATGTGGCTGCTTTAAGCTGAATATATACTGCATAGGAAAGGTTCAGGCTGAGGTTGCCCCAACACTCCATTGTTCTCTGCTGTGATATCCATCTTATGTCTGCAGCTCTATCTTTTCCATACATTTCCAGATGATGTGCTATCACAAGCACATCTGTTTATCTCCTCCCTTTTCCTCCTCCATCTCCATCTTGCATCTTCTTTTCCCCTAAGTCCCCTTCTCTCTCTTTTCTCCACACCCTTACCTCTGTCCTCTCCTATCTTTGCTTCCATTATCATACTGCCACCCTCCCTCCATCCCTTCCTCTCTGTCCCTGCTTCTGCTCCGTTTTTCCCACTCTCTCTCTCTCTCTTTTCGCTGCGTTCTGATGAATTGCCTTCCCCTCCTGGTGAACTCGACCGATAATCCTGGGGAAGCAGTAAAAGACCATCGATCAGCCCCGCAGACAGGCCCACAAGCCAACAACAAGCCTCTGCACTTGGCTCTGCGTGCACGTATGGGTGAGTTTGCTCTGGCATACATGCAGGCATGTATAAACCAATGCAAAATGTGTGTGTAAACCAGCAGGTGCCGTGTACAGCTGTCCACCAAAACACAGCACTTCTATCGTGTCAGTTCTTTCACATGTGCAAGCCACATGTGCCAGCGAGCTGGTCTCTGCCGAATGCGTTTCATGTGCTGTGCGTAGCTGCATGGAGTCACCAGCACATTCAGCGTACACTGACAACTTCCCTCTGTGCTCGTCCTCTCTGCATCGTCATGTGATCAACCCCCTGCTGTGACTTGTTCTTTCAGAACATGTGCATATATGCTCTATGTGTCCATATATGTGCATAATTAACATTTTTCTGCTGTATTCACGTTTGCGCATTTTCCTTTTTGTCAGCATGTGTGTGTATTATTTGCGTACAGTATCAGTCATAAATATTTGTAATGTGTAAAATGCCTGAGAATTAATTTCTCTTTCATTACAGCAACATAATCTCACTCAGATTTTTTTTTTTTTAGAAAAGCCCAACTTTTAATTTGAATACATTTTTTCAGTTAGGGGGAAAAAAACACGTTAAGAAACAATTATTCACAAAATTACTAGCAAGACAGTCATGGTTCCTTTTCAGATCACTTTAATATAATGTTGCTGAAGCATTTTTAGATGTAAGTTTTAAAACTGACCAAGGAAATTCTTATTGGTAATCTATGACTTTCTCTACAAATATGACATGAAGGCCAATTTCATTTGTCCAGTTCTTAAACTGAGAAGACAAAATAACATGACATTCACATATAGATGTGAGTCTGGCAGCAAGAAAAAAAAATAAATACTTGGACATCCAAGTGATAATCAGATATTGACATAAATGTCTGACAAAAGGAATCACCTTTGTTTCCTCACTGATTGATATTAAATCAAACTAAACCTTCCCTGTTTTAGATCCATTAGGGAACAAAATAGGAAAGAGAAACATTTTTGTATTACTAATGAAAGTTACATACTGTAAACTTATATTTTAATTTACATAACATCTTTGTTCCTTTATAGGTTACTCTGCAATTATCCAGTTACAGTCATGTGGAACATTTTAGGGTTTTGCAAATCAAAATTAATAATAAAAAAAGAACACCTTGACTTTGCTAAAAGTAATTAAACATTGAATTACTATTCAGCATTTTTCACAGTCCTGTGAATTTGTCCAAATTTCACACCGTATGCATTCAGCTGGGATTCCCTCCTGCAGGAAAGTGCTCACTGAACATGATGCTGTCACTCCAGTTTTTGCCTCTGAGTGACCTTTCTGCCCATGTTAATGTAGAACATGTTTAACTGTGGACAATGACATCCTCTTACCCACTACACCCATCCTCTTCACAATGTCCCTTAGTTTTGCTCCGAGGCTGATATGCACATTGTGAAGGTTCGTAATTATCATTTTGATATCTTGACTGATTTATTTTTATTGCTTCAATAATGCCACACAAGTAAGCATTGTGTGTGAGGCATCACCTTAAAACACATCCACAGGTGTGCCTCTATTTAAACTGAATGTTGTTCAAGATCTCTCAGAACCCATGACGTCATCTTACAGGGTTAACCAAATTGTTTAATGGGCTTAATAAACTTGTGACTGCAGAGACATAAGAAAATATAATTCTTAACAGATTCAAATTCGACCATGAATTATGAGTCTAACTTATTTATGTGAGTTACCATAGCCTAATGTCGTTTACCAACCAGATCTGTGACAAACTATTACAAATGAAGGTCCACATTTATCTTGTCATCTACCCAGTCAGTGGGTCACCAAGTCTCCATGACAACTATTAAATACAATCTGAACTCCAACCAGTTATTTCAGAGTGATGCTAAATAATAATTAATAAAACATAAAAGAAATACTATCACAAACATAAATATGTTTGCTGAACTCAGCTGGGACTTTGAATAGAACTGTGTGGTTTGCTCAGATAAAACCATCGTCGATCGTTTTGACTGAAAACTAAACAGGTGAATCTGCAAGTGATTCAAGTGAATCTTTTCAAAAAACACCATGTTGCTGCAAACAGCCTGGGAGCTTTCATGCAACAACCATGCTACATGAAAATATTTTTTTTATTTTTCACCGAAAATAAAATAAATTACAGCAAGGTTTCAATAGGCTCTCGCAGCGCTTAGCTGCTCGGGCCTAATAAATAGCTAACATAATTCATAAACAACAAATTTAGACAGAGGAAACACCTTTCTGCGTTATCTTTCCTCCTTTTTATTCTGAATTGATATTTTCAGTAGGTAATTTGAGAAGACATGTGTAACAACTAATTACATTTGTTCAGTAACAGCCTATTTGCTTAAATTACATTTTTAATGGAATGCAATTCTATGAGGAGTTTTACAGCACCTCACTTTTTGCATCTGCCTGATTAATATTATTTTGAAGTAACAGTACTCTACTTGAGTACACTCTCTGGCTAATCTTCACAAGTTGCCTCACTGAACGCAAAATAACCTCATCTGTTACGTCTGTTGTACTACTTGGAGCTGAAGTGAACATACAGTAAATTATATTAACTGTCAGTGGAAGTACTTCTCTGTGTTCTAACTACTTTAAGTCATAGTTATGGTTTCAAAATATTTATGTTGTAAAAAAGTGTCGTTTGTAAATGTCTTTCTCGTGCCTGAATTGGTTATTTTTGTTATAATATAGTTAAATCACAAGTTACAATCAAACAGTGACTTATTTTTATCAGCCGTTTTACCAAATGCTCTTTTTTAACTCTTAGTTGAGTATTTTTTTTTAATCACTATTCTTTCACTTCTACTTGAGTAAAAATATACTGGAGCAGTGCTTCTATTACTTTGAGTGCAATTTCTGTCCACCTCCAAATTCATTTTATTTGACAGAGCTTAAAAGCAATCAAGAATAACTGGCTACAGTTTTCTGAGATGTACTGTGAACAAACTGAGATCGCAAAGAAAAGATTAAGCTTCTGCATCAGGTTGTAACTATATAAACACAATTATAATAATAATAACAATAAAGCACTTTTTAGAAACGTGCCAATTCCTTTAAAACTACTTTTTTTAATCAATGATAAAATTGTTAAATCAAGTTTAATAATATTCTCAATCTCAATAAACATTGTTAAAACATTAGATGTATGGCTGTGTTGAAATTCAAGCATTTCTGGAAGGCCGCCGATGGTTTGGGGGTCCTAAGCTGCAGCTTAGTGTTGAGTTCGCGCTGACTGAAACCGATCATTTGTGCAAAGCTTTTGTAGCGAAGAGTCCAAGAGATCTTTTTTTTTTTTTTTTTTTTTTTTTTTTTGCAGCAACTAATATAGCTAAATAGTTTCCTTATTTTCACAGATACATGTAAGGATAAGGATAAGTGGTTACCACTTTATGTGGTGTGGTGTGATATATAATCCGAACTGTGCAAAAGCAAGTATGAATTGTTTTCATATTTACTCTTTATTTCACCCAAAAACAAGACAATGAGTGATTCCAGCTCAGCACAGCCACTGGTCATTATTCTACCCACTTAAACATGATGAATGGATGAAGGTTCCTGTTGAATCCTATTCCTTACATGCCACATTACAACATTCTGCCTTTGCCTGTATGGGAAAGCTTGACCATAAAAAGCCAGTTTCTTTGAAAATAAATCTTTGTTCTGACATCCAAGGAACTGCTTTTCATTGAGGATACTCACCACTCATACTTTATCTCACCCCCCCTCCACCCCCATTTTGAAACTGTTTGTGATTTGTCCTTTAGTGTCTTCCCTCTCGCTTCCTTTGTTGCTAATGTACTGGCAAGCCTGACTTCATTAAGCCCTGTATGCAGCAAACACATTTATGTCCTATTTTCATTTCCACACCTCCCTCCCCCCCCCTTTCATTTTGCTGTCCTACACCACAGCACCACCACCAAAGCGGAACATAAAGCCACTTCTGAGCTGGGAGATCCTCATCTCTTCGTGGATGAGGTGACACCTTGTGGCCGAAGATAAGAGCTGCAGCCCTGATTGAAATCTGGCATATAACAGTTAACACATTGTACTCTGCAGCTGGTTGTTACCAGAGGAGTTGCCTGCAGTTATCATGTGTTCTGAGCGAATAGAATGAGCCTCTTGTAGAACACAAACAGGGCACGCACAGACACCTGCAACAGGTATCTGAGGCATTTCCTAAGCGCGGGAAGGCGTTCCTGGCCCCGATTCTTCCAATGCTTGTGAAATGACTTAATGCAAGGGTGTGTATGAAGGTACGTGCGTCCCTGGGAGCTCTGCTGAGAGTGAAACGCCACCACGGACATTGACAGATCACAGGAGAATGTGCAATTGCAGGTTGTTGCGTCCTGCTGTCATTGGGCTCATCTGTCACGGGGCAAGGCTTGCTGGGAGGCAGGAGGAGGCAGGAGAGAGGAGGTGTCACTCCTCCTATGGATGATGATCACAGTGGAGCTCCTGCCAAGCCGGCTGCTGGCCCTGTCTTGCTCCTGTGGTCCCTTGGAATTCCTCTCCTTTGCAGTCAGCTCCACAGCAATAATGTCACAGCTTTGACAGAGCACACTGTAGACAGAAGTTGTGGGCAAGAGAGGGATTTTCCCACTTGAATACACTACGGGTTGTGTGTCTCTATCTTTCCATCTTTTGGCCATAGCACTGTGTTGACGGCTCTGTATCTTCGCTGAGATTAATTTGGCAGCTTGGGGGGGTTGTTTTGGCTCAATGTGGAGAAATTTATCGCTACAAATGCCACACACAGATGCTCTGTTTCTGTGATGAGTCAACGCAGAGCCCTGCGGCGACTTCACTGATCAGACATGCCGCGGGAGCGAGAGACAAAGAGAACTAAGGTAACCCTTCCCTGTGTCTCCCCCTGCCGAACACTTCCGCGTCAACCTGGCCTTTTCTGTCCCCACTTCCTGACTGTAGAAATATCTGGTGGCACCCTAGCACACGACGGCTGCACTTGCACATGTGCACCCTCTACAGAAAAAGCTGGGAAGTGCCTTAGTTATCACATGAGAAAACATACAAACAGGAAGGCCAATTACAACCCAGCAGTCATCTATCTGTCAGACATCTGACAGGAACATAGCAAAGTCAAATATACGACTGCCCCATAAATCACAGCATCTCTCTCTAACTATCCTGTCTCGTGTGAATAATTAGTACTATCATGCAAAAGCATTTTGGAGTCCCAAAATACCATTAGATCACTTTGCTTTTGATTTTCCATCGCTTTTCTCCAAAACTTGCGCTCTCAAATAGCCAAATGTTCCTGAATATTGTAAGCATAAAACTGATTTAAGAGGCACTCAGCAAATCGATCATGCAACCAAATCGTTTAATGTTTAAGGAAGGGCCCTGTGATTTGTGGGTGGGGAAGCCGAGTTCATATTCCACATTTTGAAGATTAAAAAAGAAAAGGACCTTGTATTTTCAGTCAGTCCTATAACCACCTCATACCCCCTTGCAGCAGTCCCGCCCTGAGAGCTCCACTGCGAGTGCAGATGCTTTATGGTGGGCAATTTAGCTTCAGCTGCTATCTGAGCCATCTCAGGAATGGTCGCGCTTAGAATCAAGTGCAATAAAGCAGAGAGGGAAGTGTAGAGAAAGACAGAAAAAAAAGAAGCACAGAGAGACGAGGAAAAAAAAAAGAGACAACAAGCTTGTCTGGACAGCCTCTCTGGACAAAAGGTTTGGGGGGTAGGGTCTCCGTGAGACACACAAACACAAACAGGGGATTCAAAGCTACTCGCCTGGATGAGGCGGAGCAAAATTTGCCTGCTTTTTCACAGGAGATTCTAAACAAAGATGGACTCTGATAACAAAAAAAAAAAAAAGATTCATACTGTTTTTTTAAGCGTCCATACCAGTGTAACTTAAGTTTTCATACTCTGTAAAATGGCTCTTTTAGAAATTATTTTTATTTGTCTTTATGGTTTAGGTTTAACTGAGAAATTTGAGGAAATTGACGAGGATTAGTGCTGCACAAGGTTAGAAAACCAGGCATTTGCAGTACTGCTGTTGATTACCACAGTTAATCTTTATTGCCCTCACTCTCCATTAGCCTCAGTGGAGGTCAAATTTATTGTTGACATGTAAATGGCGAATGCACGGCACTTACAATACGGTTACTTATCAATTGTGTTTAAGACGTCAGTTGCAATTGCGCCATTGCATACATTTGAAGTGTGAACCAAACTTTGAACTTTGACATTTTTATCTCCAGAGAAACTCTGTTGTCTTGCCTACTTCAAATTACTTTTTTTTTTAAATTAGATTTCATCATGGAAGTAAACTGATCTCTTAATCCAAAGAAAACAGAACATTGTTCTCAGAGCAAGCTGATATTTCATAAGGGTGTTCTAATTTTCAAGGATGTTATGTAATCCCACATGAAACTGTTTTGGACTAAGACAAATTATATGCCGCAGCTTCCACATTGCCCATTCCTCCTACTTATTTGCTTCCGCAATTGAGAAATGAGAACTTTTGAGTTTGGAAACCTCAGAAAAAAAAGGGGGGGGAAAGCTTTGGAGTCGAATGAACTTAGACAGGTCTTTACAACTGCATATGTAACTATTTTGTGTCTAAAATCACATGTTGGACTAAGGTTTTTTGGGGTTTTTTTGTTTCTAAATTATGCTCCACAAGATGCCATTTTTGTATTTCCTCTAATCTCAGACACATGCTGAGACCTTCAGTATTTTTTTAAACAAGCAGTCTTTGCAATAACAATCCATTTTCAATTCCAAAGTGAAGGATCTCCAGGCATCTGTGCCATAAAGTCCACCACTGAATGAACTGAATGTGACCTCCACGGGACAACTTAAAAGAGCTGTCCATGTCTGCAGCTCTGTCTCTAAGCAAAAGAAACATATCTGTGGAGCTCTGCTGTGAGCAGCTGACACAGCAGTCTGGGTCAGACCCAACAGGCATCTTACCCTAATGTCCCAAGCAAATACTGTCGCAAATCTTGTCACATAAAAAGAAATACATTTTATCTTCTCTGCTTTTCCCATTCTAATCTCCCTTCTCAGATTAGAAACTTGTTTTAAATCTACTAAATAAAATGTTAGAACATAATTTTCTTAGGGCTTAAATTAGATTATTTTTTAAAGGAAATGAAGTCTTACTCCATTCTAACTCAGTCAAAAGTTAGAATTAAGTCCATATTTATGTATTGTCCTACTTATTATTTGCCATTTCTTATTAGTTAATAAGGATGGCTTTGTTTTATCCTTAGCTAGTCCAATAACAACAAATATCAATGCAATATATTTTGACGTGATTTTTTTTCCCTTCATAATTTTAGTAAATTGCTGTTTACTAAACAAGAAAAAATAAAAAAAAAAAATTAAAAAAAAATTCAAGCTCAGATTAAAACTCGCTGTAGAGAAAATAATTTATCTAGAGATGACTTTATTTCTGCCCCACTTCTTTGATTTTGAAAATAACTTAATTGGACTTATGCAAGTAATATATAACAACTTTACACGCTGAAAATGCAATGGCAATTGCAATTCAGTATGTTGCGCAGGATATGAGTCATGTGCTCAGCTAAGAGGTTACTGAAAAAAGAAATTCTGGTGAGAATCCTTGCTAAGATGGAAGCCTAAACCTGAGCAGGTTTGTGTGTTTACCATGTAACATTTGATGCTGCACACTGGCTGGGGCTTTTGTTGAGTCTGTTGAGCCCACAGGAAATCTCTTGAGACGGGGAGACAGATTTACACCCTTCCCCCTAGGAGGGCTTTAAAGCCTGGGACCCGGCAGAGCGAGGAAGAGCCAAGAGCACGGAGTGAAAAGCAGTGTGATGAGACAGGGAGGGAAAGAGGGGAAGGATGGAGGTAGAGAGAACAGATGAAATATGGCGGAGGCCACAATTGTGATATCGATGGAATGCAACATGGCTGCTATTTTGCTCGCTGCCCTTCACCTCTACTCGCATACCCTCTCTGTCTTGTACCTTCTGTCTCTTGCCCTCAACTTATCCCTGCTGCTCCCTAGCACACACACACACATACACCCCCACACACACGCACACACACACACAGTCACACAGAAAGCCGTGGCAATAAATCTGCCAAAGAGTGCTGCTGGGATAGAGACACCTAAAGACAGACCCTGTTCTGTTTGGAGAGAATGCAGATGTACCTGCCTCCAGCGCATCATTGTCTGTCCCTTTCACTTCTCCTCTACCTCCTCCCTGCCCCTATTTTTTATCCTCTTGATCTCTTTCTGGAGTTGTCTGTCTCATGATCTTAACCTCATTCAACCTTAACTTGTCTCATATCTCAGCTCTTGCTTCCGACCTACCCTTCTTCCCTTTGCCCAGACGTTAGGAGGCAATGCTCCCCCACTTAGGAAGAACAAAACGACTCCAGCCATATCCCACACTTTGGTTGTGCTCGAGCAAGGCTGAGGTAACAGACAGACCGACAGACAGATGATACTGGTCAGGATTCTCTTTAGGAGAGGAGCCATGTGCTACGGCGATACAAATATGAGGTCTGTGATACCTGTGTGCTGCAGGTCCTTTGTCTTCGTGCCCACATCCATCATCCTGTGACAGTCTAAGTACCTGCAGAGTGATAATTAGTAATAGCTATTCACAGCTATCCACCTGTACCTAATATGTGTGGGATAAAGGCAGGCAGAGCCGTGAAAAAAAAGTGAGAAGGTTTAGAGCAGGTTTCATGTTTGCTCATGATGGCAGGTGTATGTGTTGAGGGGATCTATAAAATGCATCTTTGTTAGTCATACAGCACAATAAGCAAAGCTTGAGTTTCGTCCCATCTGCGCGAGCTATGACGGCCTCCAGACAAATCAGAGTGCAGCAAAACATTAACACTTATGCCTTGACATTATCAGTTGGGCCTCACATTGTCTTCCAGCAAAAACAAAGACTTAAACACAGGCGCGCAAGAGTAAACACATGCCGTCCAAACAGATGTGGCCCCGTATGACCTGATTTACAGCGAAGTAAACGATTTAAGCTGCACATCTCACTCCAACACCTAAACACCTGACAGGGCTCTCATAAATAAGGCTGGCCAGAGACTCCCTCATAATTTACACCTTGGTTATCTCCTAAGCTAACATGTAACAGGTCTCCACTCCATATTTCACCAACCAGAGCTCAGCACTCAGTGGGAAAAGATAGACGCGTAAATGTAAGTCCAGAGGAAAGGGGGCCAAAGAACTTCAAAGACTCGGGGGAAAGGATTGCATTTTGGGATGTGGTGTGGCCTGGGAGTAATGTATGTGCATTTGTGCATCAATGACCCTGGCCCAGGGCGTTGCCTGGACTGGAGCTAGCCACAGCCCAGCTCAGATCAAGGCCGACATCCACGAGTCCCACTCCAGCGCTGTCCATAAATCGCCCTGCTTTTGTCTGTTCTCTCTTTTCTCGGCTGAAACGTATCTTCTTCCATTAAGAGTGATGGATCAGCAAATCTAAGAGCACGAGAGACTCTGAGGTTACGGGTCCTTGTTGAGATTGTGCTTTGCACTGAAAATGCAAAAGAAATCCTCACACAGACTTTAAAGATGGAAGGAGTCCAAAAGAATAGAGTTGTCTAAAAAAAATGATAATGATTAGTGCAGGATTTGTGATCAATCACTGTGATTTACGAAGAAAATTGTCCCTGCTACTGTTGTTCTCCTTTATTATTATTTTCTCAAAATCTCCTATCAGTTTGACAGCATCTGTGCGCCCTCTGGTGGACGTATCCGTCATTTGTCTGGATGTGTTCACACATCCAGACGATCTACGACCTTATATCTTTTTATGGCTAAGCACGTTCATTGAACATCTACAATATCAAGTCGACAATTAATGTAACGTTATGCAACAATTTCCCGAAAATAAAATCAAAGTTAGATCCTGGATTAATTACACCAACACAGAGAACTACAAACACATAAACCAGAAAGCTTTTCCTGCCAAAAGGAGTTGGTTGAGGATCTTTGTTTGCCCCTGAAGCATGAGGAAGATAATAGTTTGACAAACAACATTACACGGCTCCTCCACCTGTTAGAACGGCAACTTCACTCAGCAGATGTGGCGTGTCTGTGGGTGAGTCTGTTTACTTTAAAACTTGGTAGCAATAACAGAAAAAAAATGTGCTTTGCTATGTTTCTGGGCCATGCATTAAAGTGGGAGCTGTTAAAAAGATTAAATACCCGATATATCACTGCAGGATTTTTTTATATACCTCTTCATCCATCATTTAAATTGCAGTATTCTGTCATGAAACAAAGCAGACCTGAAGAAAAGTAAGAATCTATTTTGTGGCAATAAAGTTAACTTGGAGTGAAGCACAGATCAACTCTACACCACCCAAACAATCGCATGTTCAAATATATCACAGAGCTGCATATGCCTGAATGATGTTGCCCTCGGGTGGCGAGAGTGCAGCACAGCAGCACTGAATGTGAAGTCCATCAGATGGCTCAAAGATTCACAGCGCCGGCTTCCATCAGCTGCATGTTTAGCACCCTATTTGTGCCCTGAACGAGTCGCGTTGCTATGATTTAGATAGTGTGACTGTGTATTTGTGTGGCGCATTCCTTGAGTCGGCGTGGTGCTCATGCGCAGTCCAGTGGAACTGGAGAGAGTTAGAGAGAGGCGGCCTTTGTTTGGGAATGTCACTTTCGTGCGCCTGCGCGGGCCTTTGCTGGACAGAGAAGGCACATAAAGCCTGGTAAATTGCACCAGGGCAATAAAATGGCAATAAAATGACACAACAGTGCATTAATCCATCAGCAGGGAGCGCTGAAGGTACTGTAAAGACCTCTGGCTGGAGTCGGGAATGATTTCTAGGTTTATCAGCTGAGGGATGCAGCACCCAAACAGTTTGTCAGGGGGCAGTAAGGAGCAAGAAAAGGCCACGGACTCTCACTCACTGTACAGCAAGCAAAAAATAAAAAAAAATAAAAAATACAACAAATGTAAGATAACAGCAATAAAATAACGCTTCCGTTTTGTTATTGAATGTCCTAGTTTGTGTTTATTAGAAGAATGAAATAATGTAACAACAGTCTCGTCGAACTAAGAGATGGTCCCAGCTCCTCCTTTATCAGTCTACTTGCAACAGCATCTTTCATGCATTCTCTCACTCATAAGCAGAGATTCTGTGCTAAGTTTCAGCCCCTCTGGTATTTCACCTCCTCTCCGGCTCCCTGTGGCTCCTGGAGAAAGAGGAGCTTTATTTAGGAGCACCTGGATTTATGTGGAGGAACCAGAAGCAGCAAGTGATGGAAACTGCTGGCGCAGTAGGTTGGCCATGGCCAGGGGGTTCTGGCAAGGTTGTAAGTGGACCCTGTGGGTCACACAGTCATTTCCTGTTTCCTTGCCTCTTAGTTCTCTTTTTTACCATCTTTCTATTCCAGCCTGCCTTAATCTACTGCCGTTGCTTTCCTGCCAGCATTACTTCCTCCAATAGGAAACAGATGAGCAGCTCAGAGTCTGAAGTGGCCGGGATTTGCCCTTCCCATAGTCAAGGCAACACATCTGACATAGATTTTCACTTAGTTAGAGCTAAAATATCCCTTTAAACATATCATTTTGAAGTGATGCAGTCATGCTAACAAACATTTCAAAGGAATATTTTCTTGGCCTGTTAAAATCTGCAAAGCTTTTTTTTTTGTTTCTTTTTTTTTTTTTTCTAAAACTGTCATTTTGAGAGTAAACACTACCAACTGGCTTAATACTGAATGCGTAGCTTTGATTTTGCACCAGCAATAATGAAGATGCATCTCACCAGTGACATGATGACCAGTTTCTGAAAACAGCAGCTTTTCAGTCTGCGATGTAAACGTTTCAGAGACCCTCTCAAACCCAAAGCTGGTAGCTATTTCACCAGAAAACAAAACAGCTCTAAACTGAGCCAGGTGTGTACATGCCAGAGCGAAAAGGTCAAAAGTAAAAACACATGATTCCCGCTTTCTTCTTGTTCCCTGCTCTTCTTCCACTAATAGCCTCTACCTGGTTAAATGAATAACAACTTTCTTCTAAAAGGGACCAATAAACATTCCAACACCACTTATGTAATGAGACGTTTGGTGCCTGGTCAACAGATTTTTAAGCCAGGCAACACATATTTGGCGAAATGAAAAAGAAAGGAGGGGTGCTGCGGGACAAATTGGGTAGCAACGAAGAAAATAGAAATGTTTGACAAAATGGTGGTGAGAACCATGGTGGCACACGTATGGACGTTGCTGCTTGGGAGGCCTATTAGTGGTACCAAGAGGAAATTTTGGTATGACTCGTAGTTTCATTTGATCCTGTGCCAAGTCATTTAAAAATCTGCATCTTCTGGAACCGAGCCCCAAATTGATGCTTCATTAAACTCATGCTTTGTAGATATTTTAAAAATATATGGTCGATGTCCGTACTGCTGTTGTGTCCAACTGAACTTACTCAACAGTCACATATCTATTTAATTTGGGAGGAAACTATATTTCTATATTGATATATTTTGATAGAAATCTTGGAGTATTTGCCGTGTAACACATTTTGTGCAATCCCCAGTTTATCCTGTGCAGATAAAACTGCAAGAAAAACTTCTTGTTCTCCAGCTTCATAAATTTGGCACTGTGCATTTAACATCGTAAAGTACATTGAGTTCCAGCTCTCAGCTATCTGTCTGGGAAACACACACTATCTTCTCCACAGGAGCAGTAGCAATTGGATGTCCTGAATGTTGCTAAAGGTTGTTAATAAATGACATCATTGCTTAATTTCCGTACTTGGCCATGTAAATGTAATGGATGATGTGGGAGAGAAGACTAGTACAATTATAGAGACACAAACTTGGTAAAAGCTCTAAGCATGCTAAGAATTCCAAGCAAACTTTCAGATGACTGGTGTTTTAGTGTCACATCTCTCTGTTCTTTATCTGGTGTTGAGATTGTCAAAAACGTTCCAAAAAAAAAAAAAAACTCTGACACGTTATGTTTTTTTTTTTTTTAAAGCTTTTATTTTTAGGGTGTTAGTTCAGTTTTCAGAGGTTTTGTATGGTTTTTAATCTTTTGAGTCACCTCAGGTAGAATTTGATTAAGTTACAGCTTTGATGTGTGGGTGTTGAAGCTCTCCTGATATGCCTGAAACTTGTTTGAGGGCTGGGCCTTGTGTGGATGGAGAAGGACCCTCATCAGAACCCAGTGGTAGATAAAATGGCTCTCCGTAAGTCTTATACTATATCACAACATCTTGCAAAATTTGCCATTTGTTCCTTTTTTTGAAAGGAAAGTCTGAATGCTACAGAGTAGATCACGTGACACAAAGAGAAATGAAGCCGCACGCATCGATATACTGTCTGTTTCACTGCTGAAGTCACTGTATGGGGTGAAAATTATTTGCAATGCTATGCACATGAAAGCACAATTATATGTATTTGTTCCGTTGTCTAGCTGATAGTGGATGCACATCTCATAGCTGTGCCCGAGTTAATCGCAAACAATAGGATGCCTGCAGGTACTTCACGCTGCAGTGGATTCTGTTATATTGAAAGGTACCTGTGCCATCACTAAATTGCAGTGGTCTGAGAGCAAGATGCTGTAACAGAAAGAGAGAAAGAAAAAAAGATAACGTGGTGAGAAAATGCAAAACAGAACCAAATGCAATTAGCATGAGAGAATATCTGGCCCGTTGTCATGACAAAGAAAATATTTCACATGTTTTGGCTCTGCATAATGTTTCAGAAAATGACCGAAGCCTGGCTCCCAGTTTTGTTGGCATGCTTTGAACATTGAAAGTTTGTCTCCATACCTTAACATTTCCTTGGTGTATTGTATCGAGCTTACACAAAAAGAAAAGTTTAAACGTAGAGCAGCATATTGTAACTATGTTAACACAACAATCATACAGTGAAGATTCATTCTTGCACTTTTACATTGTAAACTTGCCTTTACATCTTAGCCAATAAAAAATGTTGCAGCCTATACCAAAAGCTCCAGAACAAATTTAATAGTATTCTCATTCTGAATAAATAAATATATTTAAAAAAAATTTTGATTCATGGTTAGAGTTAAAATTCAAGCACTTATGAAAGGCCCCTTATATACGCAGCAACTTCATTCACTGATACCTTGGCCTGTCTGAGCCCACACACAGATACCTAGGATTGGATTAGGACGTTCCTTGTTCCAACTATTTGCAAGGTAAATGTGAAGCAAATTAGCTATTATGACGCAGAACTAATAGGCTTAAACAGTGAAAAAGATGAGTAGCTTAAGTACAACGGGCGTTGTGTTAAAGACTTCTTAAAAAGTAAACACAACCCCTAGTGGGAAAATCAGTCAGCTTTGCCAGTTGTACTCAATGACCAGGGTAATTACTGTTGGCGAAACAAGCTAATAGCAGTTTATATGTCTACAGTTAAGGCTTTCAAACATTGAAGAAGGAGGTCTATTTAATGAGATACAACCTGTCAGAAACGTAAATGAATAGCTCATTACCACTGTAATATGTTTGAAATACATATGTTGGTTTAGTGTTTGAGAAACATCTATCATTGCTTTATAAGATTCTGTCCTAAGGGGATCTCCCTGTTTACTTTTACAATTTTAAACAGAGACTGTTTTTTATTTTTGAAAATGTAATATGAATTTATAGGAGGATGTTTTGTGATTCTTTGTTGTGACAAAACGCAATTAAAAACCTCTAACCCATTTTGTACTGTTTTAAAATGTATTGACTGTGTGGCGGTAATTGGAAAAACAAAGTAATTAGTGAGGAGTTAAAGTTGGAATTTCTAGTTGTCCACAAGCAGGAAAAGCATTGGTAGCAATATGAGCTACAGATGACATTGCATTATATTCAAACACTAACTGAATAGTTAAAAACATATTTATGTGATGTACCCAGGAAAAATGCAATGAAATGCAAATTGCCAGAAACAAATAAAATGTTTATTACTGCACCTACCTCTTTGTTTTAATTGTTTTAATATATGTTGAATTTTGAGGTCAGTGTTGTGAGGAACCCTTTTCCTTGTAAAAATTAATTATGAATTTAGGGGATCTTGATGTAGATTTTTTCCTAGTAGGGGTTTGGTAATCTTTACTTTGAACATGCATCACAAATGGATAGAAATTTTGTCTTTTCTCGTTTTTTTCTAAGTAACACTAAATTTCTCTCTGCTGCTGTACTATTTTGAAGGTCTTGGTTCTGTTGTATTATTTGGAAAACAATTCACTATAGAGGTTCTTGTTTATAAAAGTCTTAGGACCACTGGGAGTAATTGTGGAGAGCTCGAAGGTAAAGTAAGAGGTGTCAGTGCTGTGGAAAACACATGTGTTTGGTCTGCTCT
Organism: Poecilia formosa; assembly: GCF_000485575.1. Taxonomy (NCBI): domain Eukaryota; kingdom Metazoa; phylum Chordata; class Actinopteri; order Cyprinodontiformes; family Poeciliidae; genus Poecilia; species Poecilia formosa. Next base: position 229,738 of record NW_006800019.1, on the reverse strand, counting down.
GTTTCCCAGATTCCTTCACATCTCCTGGAGCCCTCCGTCACACTTCTGTGTCTGGGGTTTATTTCTGGCTGGCGGTGGAAATGAGTGACTCAGTGTTTAGACATGAGCTGTTTGGATAAATTGGGCCACGTGTGTCACAGATCCTGCAAGTAAAAGCTTGTCCTGCTGCGCCCTCAGAAGTGCGATGTCCTGGACACGTTATATTTCACTGGGACCCGCTCATGAATCAGCTCACGGAGCGTCCTAATCTATTTCACTAAGTTTTATTACGAATGTGTTTACTGCTAATCAGTGTAATGGACTCAACTAATAGCACTTGAATGTGTGTTTAACTTATATATTCTGTGGGCCTTGAGAGATGACAGGGCTCTCATAGGGACGGTGGTTGTAACATTGAATTATAAAACCTATTCAACATCCTGACAGGAGCCAACCTTATCTTACGAGGAGTAACATCTATGCCTTCTTTTATGCGTTAGATTTGTTATGCAGCATGGCTTTATAAAGTATTTATCAAGGCTTTATAAGACACTAAAATTCTAATCAGTTCTGGAGCCACCTCCAGCAGCATGTTGTCGAAAGCTCTCTGTTCTGAGGCCTGGGTGAGCCTTGCAGCAATCTGAGTTCTGCTAGAACTATTCCTTATGGATCAGTTAATATGAGACTCCATATCTCCTTTTGAAATCAATGCCACTGCTAAAAATCAAAGGGATTTCATGGCTTCTCAGAACTCCAGTTCTCGATAGAAATCGAAGGCATTGGGACTTAATGTTTATTCGGCATCCTATGATTAAAGTGTAAGAACTATAGAGTTCTGCAGCAGACAGATGTGACTCTTTCCTACTTAAAAATATGAGCTGGAGTTTTCTTACTTGGTGGTAAGCCTTTCTCACTGTACCTCAAGCATATTATACTTCGCATTAATATACAGTGTAACATTAGATAGTTTACAGCTCTACATTATGTCAAGGCTGGCCGTGGCTGGGAACACGGATGAAGGGGAATGTTATGGTCAGCATCGGGTCAAAAACACTGTCAGCTTAGGGTTGGCGGGAAGCCAGCCTCTGATACGTGTCTGCTTCGAATGTTAATGGATTAACGCTTACCACACATCCAGCCAGGCCAGGGAAACTCAAGATGACTTTTAACGTGAAAGGCCGCCCGTAAGTCGCCATTGTAAATTCAGTGACACATGCTGTCTGTACAGGCTTGTCCAGTCAGGAGGGTTTTTCCTTCCACGGGGCAGGAGTTGTGTGATGGGGGAGCAGGTGGGCTCTGTGTTGGCTGACCTTACCTCCAAGTCTCAAGTAGATATGATCAGTGTGCTGGCAGCAGTGGCTCTTAGAGTGTGTAGTCTAATGTACCCCACCTGAAACATAGACATTGGGTTGAATGATTGTCCCAAGGGACTGAGTTTAGCAAGGAACCACAAACCTAAACCTTGACATCAGCTCCTCAGATGTACCAACAGCAAGCCCATGCTAAGTGAATTTACGTACAAAATAAACATGCAGGTCTTTGTGTTTTTACTGCCACTTAGATGAATGCTCATTTGACTACAATACATGGAACATACGAAACTTAGCACGACTCCCACCCTAGTAACAACAAAGTGCTTCTAATACTATCATCAGTTTGTGTTTTATATATACAGAATTATTCAGTAATTTATGAGGAGTTAAGGGCATACCCTGGGTCTCCTAGTTTGTTGTGGATGGTTTTTTACAGACTTTTACATTGTCAGATACAAGTCTGACATAGTTACTGTAACATTTTGGGTAATTTTTGGATGGATTTCAGAAGTTATGCTGTTCTTTTGGAGAAGAAAATGAAATGCTTAAATACATAGTGCTGCACTGTGGAGCAGCTGTTAGTACTGTTCCCTCGTTGGCCAGGATCTTTCTGCATGGAGTTTTCACATTCTTTTTGAGACCTCCAATTTCCTTCCGTAGTCCAGAAAGCATGCATGTCAGATAAACTACCCACTCCAGATTGTCTTTAACTATGAATATGTGTGTTTGTTGTGAGTCTTTGAGATGGACTAGCAAACAGTTAAGGGTAATCCCCCATCTCTTGCCAATTGTGTGTTAAAGGGATCCACTATTAGATGAACATGTTGACCTAAATATGGTGTAATTTTCCTATAAACTAAAAAATGTGTGATCCGTAAAAACCCATAATAACTGCAAAAACTGAATATATTTTGTTATATTTTTCACCTATGGAGGTCGATAACGCACTGATGTCCATTCTGTAATGGAATCTACAGATTAACTCAGGAAGGCTAACTTTTCCTAAGCTGATTTTTATTGTATTGCGTTTAACTGGTGTAAATTTAGACAATGACACACTGCATCGCTGTTGGCTGTAATTAAAAAAAAAGAATTGTGAGAAGAGTCTGCATTTTTTCCCACATTTAAAAAAAAAGAACACGGTGGGAAAGAGCCGAATACAACTGTCAAAGAACTCACATTTGTGCTCGCAACATTTCTCTCCAGAACACTTTGAGTCATTTGTACGAGCAAAATTGATGAAGGATCTAACAGATGGTTGTTACCCTCGCAAGCTAAAACTAAATGCCATGCCAACAGTTTTTATCCATAAGCACCCCCGTCACCCTCACTGGCCAGGTAAACATCAGAGACGGGCAATAATTGAAGCTCTTTTAAATATTAAGGAAGCTATTGCTAGTCCACTGAATGTAAAACCATGGACCCAACACCAGACCAAAGACCAGGCCATAAACAGGTGCTAACGGACTGAGGACCAGACCCGACACAGAGCATGTCAGCCACTTATTGGATCACACAGTCCAACCAGAGGTACAAGTCATTCATCATTTCCTTCACAAAGATGAAGTTGGCAGCAGCAGCACAAACATCAGCTTCCTCAGCCAAGTCTTTTCTCTTTCTCTGTTTGATCTTCTTCATCTTCAGTACCTCTTGTGATTTCTACATTGCCATAAATTTCAACGTACTCTGGTTCAAATTGAAAAGGCTTAACGGCATTACTTATTGCTGTTTTGGCTCAACGAAAGAGTAATCAGACCTAGCATGCGTCATTTACCCAGAATGCACTACTACATAAGCAACATGGTAATGTCCATCTGACAATATTTTATTTAAATTTAGATAAACCAAACAGCCTACAGTTTTTTTTACTGTATTGTTTTTTGGTTTTTTTACATCTAAAAAAAATATATTTAAAAGTAATTGTGGATCCCTTTAAAAACACCAAACACCCAGAAACACTGTAAAGAACAAGAAAATGGATGAATGTTTGGACAAATGCAAACATTAGGAAAATCTGCTCTCATGTGTGCAAGGTCTAACAACTTTAAAGTCAATATCTACTTATCAAACTACTAGAATCTAACACGAAAAAGAAACTTTTTTGAACAGGGGACCAAAACTGACTCTTGCCCAGAGGTCCACATCTTCCTGAATCCTGCCCTGCTCACACGCAGTGTTTAAAGCCTACGGTTTTAGCATTTTATAGTGCAACACAAGGCCATTATTTGACAGACTTTTCTCTTAACTGTTGTAAGCAAGCAACTTATGCTTGTCTAATGTGAATTCCCACATGGCAAAGAGAGCTGTCAAGACACTGTGCTGCGACAGCGTCAATTGCTATGTGTAATTTAGCAGCAGGGGACAATGAGCTAATCTTGCAGAAGAGCTTATACTACCAATTTAAAATCAATAAAGATGCATTGGTTTTTTTTTAAAGACCTCCACTTGAGCTGTGCTGTAAATAAGAGCTTGGTTTGGAAGTTGTCTGCCCTCTGTGGAGGTAGAGGGGGTTGTGGCATTTAAATCCACTGACTGATTTAACTGCAAAGTTTCACACACATTTTGACAGTAATGTACCCTATTTTTCCTAATCATTTTGCTGTTGCACCGCAAGCAATTGGGTATAACAATGTCAATGGATGATTTCTGGTCCTGTATTGATAAAGTGAAGCTAAGAAAAAATCATTAGCTGCATGGTTTTAAATTGCGGAAAGAAAAACAAGTGACATGCCTGGGGGAAAAAAAACTTATGGTGTTGGAATTTGTAATCCAATTATCTTATTCTAGTAAATAAAGCACTGTAGTTTTCTATGATTTTCTGTCTCCAGCATCCACTGACTTACTTAATGCCTTCAATCTTTTTTTTTTTTTTGCTCTCTGTTCTGTGCAAATTAATTTATGGTCTAATTACAAGACAAGCCCCAAGATATGAAGGAACACAAATCACTGGTCCTTACCAGATGGCAGAAAAACGGCACAGGATAATTGAAAACCTCGAAGTGGATCAATATTTAGAAGCCCAAGGTTACACAGAGTGTGACACTACTATTAACATGGAAATATGATGCATTACATCCGCAGGCAAATTGGCTTCAGTTATTTGATGCTGAATGCGATCTTTCTGGGAATCTGTTTGTGCTGGTTCCCCAGTGGCCACAGTTCTAAGCAGGTACGTCTCCACCGACGTAGCTTCAAACACATGCGTGCAGCCATGTTGACGCTCCCGCATAACACTGCTCGGACAGTTGCAACGTGGCGCAGGTCTCAGAGTCTCCTTTATGACACAATGTGCCATGAAATCTTAAAGCCTCGTGGTGTCACAGACTATCTCTGCCCACCCAACCCCTCTCTAGCATTTACCTCTGGCCTGTTAAAAATGATATCAGCGCATGGAGGGCAAGCATTAGCATTTGCATTTTATTGGAAGCACAGAGATTTAGAGCGGAGGATATATCAGCTCTGAGCAGACAGAATTAGTTAACAATGCATTACCTGCCTTTTATGGTGGCTATAACTCTTACCCCCTGGTGGGGAGAGGAGATGAAGGGAGGAGTGTGGAGGAGGAGAGGAGAGGTTGGGAGGTGGAGGTGGAAGCACAGCCAGTAGAAGGTGGGTGTTGAGGGCTGTGTGGCGCACAAGAGGGGGACATTTCGAAACTCGAGGCTTTGTCTGTGGTGCTTTACTGCACATTAAGTGTGATCGCCACACAAATTAGAGCATCACTTTGCAATCACCTTCACACAGATCAGTGCTCGGCGCTGAGGGGTGATGAGCCGATTGTCACTGCAGACATTTTTATCTGCATGTAACAAGGGAGAGGAGACCCAGCTGGTTTGCAGCTGTGCTCACCCGATCACAGCAAAATCAAATTTCACACTACTTTGTACACATTTTCTCAATTCCTTGCTTTTTTTTCCCTCCTGCAACCAGCTGGATGTCATGAATCTTGCTTTATGCCCTTTTCTGCACCCTGATATGAGTTTGCATTATTGGCGTGAGTCCACATTTATCAGTTGGTTGTTTTAGTCGTATCCTTGAGCAAACTTTGACTCTGATTGGACCCACTGCGTCAATCCGTTGCCTCTCACCACAGCTGCACAGTAGCTCCCCCAGCACTCGTTTATTGTAATGTGCTGTGCAAGACGACCCCACCTCTGCTGTGGGCAATGCCCCGTGGAACTCATTTGCACCTAGAAGTTACTGGTCGGGGGAGTACGTTTGAAGTGCAAAGAGCCTGTTGCGAATAAATAAAAAAATTTACAGCAAGGCATAATCGCCACTCTAATAAAGAGGGTTTTCTCCAGGACACGCATGGGCCAAAAAAGGGGGAAAATGTTTTCGGTTTGCTGGTAGGAATTAAAAACACCAGGAGGTGGCAGAGTCAAAAAAAGATTGCATTCTTATGTCCAATATAGCCAGGACCTTTCAGACGGTTTGCATTACAACTTTCTCTACATAAAAATGCAATAATTTGTGAAGGATTTTTTTTTTCATTTATAATACCATCTTTTATTATTATTATTATTATCATTATTATTATTAGTATTAGTATTATTACGTACTCCCAGGCCACTCATACCATGACTGAGATCCACAGTGGCTTTTCCCTTAAAAAATCTACTGGCTTGAGTTTGTCAGCAGACAGTTCCAAGCTCCATAAAACAAGCCTGCTGCTCTCTGCCTTTGCCCAGCTTAATGGTCCCAGCGGCTGGATATTTACTAGTGACCTTTGCATTCCATTTGGAGAGTAAAAGCCTTTTTGCAGAGAAAATTCTATCAGCTTCAGCGTATTGTAGCAGCACTTGTAGTAGGTGTGCATCGGAATACCACAAAGAGCTGCAGTCCAAGCCAGTTGCAAAAAAAAAAAAGAAAGAAAGAAAGAAAGAAAGGAGATAGATTAAAAATAATAAACCCTGCAGGTCAGGCGAGTCTTGCAAAACAAAATTAATAGGAGACACTGGTGAGGTTCAACACAAATTGGTATTTTTTTCTTTTCTCCTATATTAAAAGGAAGTTAATTCAGGTTAGGAAGTCACTTTGTAGTTTGGCGTTTGTGAAAACGATTTGGAAATTCAGCTGCTTCACACGTTACGGCGTCCAAGTTTTCCTTGTGCTCAGCTTGGTATTCAGGCTGTGTTATTTTCCCTCACTGACTGGTATTTTTGCGATGCTCCATCACTGCCTTGGAACCGACCATGCATGAACCATAACGACCAGCCGGTTCACATCCGACCTTCACCGTGAGTCACACTCCATCTCCTTCTCCACTCATTTCTCCACATTAATCTTAGAGACAATTTCAGAAGAAAAAAAAACAGCAAACAGGAGCAGGCTGACTTTCAGTTTATCTTTTTTTTTTATAAACTGAAAGTCAGCCTGCTCCTGTTTGCTGTTTTTTATGCCACGCAGAAAATTTTGCTTAAAGAGTTTCTTGTTTGTGTGGGTTAAAGGAAACGAGAAGATACTTCCACTGCTGTGTCTAAGCAAGCTCTAATTTGAGAGCTACTTTAGGTTTTCGAGCTGAGAAAATAAGATGTCTTCTGGAGGCGCCACTGGCTGCATCTGACAGCGCCATCTGCTGAGTGAGATCAGCTAGTGCACTTGAAATCATAAAGAAAGAATGTCAATCTCTGGCGCGTCAAAATACGCTGGACTCCAAATAGGTGCATGTCGCCACATGCATTGGTATGACGGATTGCTGTAAAGTCAACGGCACAAGACAAGCGATTTTCCGCTGTCACTACATGGTCATGCAGGAGGATTGAATGCTGCAAGTCAATCTCTGTATAAAGTCTGTTGGGTTTCCTTAGATAGAAACTTTTTAAACTACTTTGAATAATTAATTGAGCTTGCTGTACTGTTTCATAACTACAATTAATTGTACTGTATATGATTGAATTGCCTGTTTTGTTTGTAAAGTGCTTTGAAATGACATTTGTTGTGAGTAGAAGCTATATAAATAAACTGATTTGAATTAGGTTGAAATTTCTCCATTTCCACTCTTCTTTAAAACTATGAAATCTTAATTTAATGTAAAAAAAAAAAAAGAAGAGAATTTTGAAGCACTGAGAACACCCAGTCTTTCTCCTTAGTCTGGGCATTATACTCCAAACAATGTCATTAGTTCATCATGTGTGGCTTAACATAAAGAAAGTGCTGGTTATGGTCCAGATCCTGAATACTTTGGTGAGAGTTAATTGTTGAAACACTGAATTTAGCTGCAGTTTTTTTTTTTGTAAATCTTCCTCAGAGTCTAATGAGTTTTACTTCACAAATCCCTCAACACCATGTTGCATTTCTTCTTGGATACAATTCCTTTAGTAACTTTTTGTGGTTTATCCTCTCTGTAGGGTGTAAATCTCTACAGTCAGATCAGTATTGTTTGTAATATTTTAGGCATTGACATATTTTAAGCTAATGTAATATTCTTTAAAAAGTTTGTCAGTTTTAAACTGAAAATCAGCACATTTAAAAACAAGCTCTTGAAGTAGTTTTGATCCACACCTCAATTTTACCGTTACTGAAACAAATCACTGGTTCGTTATTCTAATTTATTAAGATGCACCTGTAAGCTGCCATGTAGTTCTTTGTCAAATCGAATTTAACCCACAGAACAAAAGCTTACCGACAGCAACTTCAACACTGAAAATGTTTATTAAAGGGTGCTACTATACACATACCGATATTTCACAAACGTTTACTTTTTTAAAAAAACGGCAAGAATGAAGAAGTTTTTGCGATTTGGGGAAAAATAAAAACAAAGAGAAAAATACAGTGAACTGCATGTATAAACAAGGGAATACAAACTCCTTTCCCTTACAAGGAAAATTATGTTGCAATAATCTAAACATTTGGTCCAAAATGTCCATGCTGGAGAAGAAAGAAAACTTTAACAGGCAACCAAACAGCATCAATTTAAAAAAAAAAAAAAATCTAACTGCTGGTTTTTAGCACCCAGTAGATAAAAATTGTTAACGCCTAATATGAAAGCATCCGACTTGCCCAAATATATGCCAATAGCATTAAAGACGTACTTCAACCAATCTCCATGTCTTCTCCAATTGGTAATGAGTCACCATAAAAAACAAAACATTCAGGGACCCTAACATTGATCTCAAAGTAGTTTACATTTAGCTGCCACTAGGTGGCGAACTCCAATAATGTCTGAACCATTTCAATTCTTGGATATGGTCAAGATTGTCCAACCATTAAATATTTTCTCAACTTGAGACTTCAGCTGGAGGAAAAGAAAAGGTAAAATAAATCAAAAGTGAGTAAAATGTTTTATTGTACTTTATCAGATAATAGTGTAACAAAATTAAAAATCACATGAGGATAACTGGAAACATAAGAAGGAGAAAAAATAAAGTCACTATGCAGAAAAAAAAAAGTTTCTTCAGACTTAGAAGCTGTATTTTGGTAGACATGACAAGAACAACAAAAAAGAAAACTCTCAAAAACTACATGATTAAAAACAGCTCTCAAAAAGGAAGCAATTATGCAGTCAAGAAAACACCCCAGTGGCAGCGTCACAAATATAAAAGCTAAGGTGGATTTAGTACGGGGAACATTGACCAGTAACAATTTATGTTTAGAATGGTAGTCAACAGGTAATACAGTTTGCACCATATCTCCGATGACAGCTTTTTTTTTTTAGAAGGATTCAGTCTTTTAAACTTACAGTTATGTATTCCTTACTGCTATAATCCCATCCTTTTTGTTCTAAAAACATATGCTAAGATAAAAAAAGTTCATCAAGACAAAGAACAGTAGAATCTTTCCCCAGTAGCAAATCACCCACAGCCACTACAGCTTCTCTTTAGGTGGAGCCCCCCTCCCACCCCCTCAGCAGTCTGGGGCCATTGTGCTCCGATGGGGACATGGATGGAGGAAACAACCGTGTCTGCCGTCTTTGTGTCATCACTGGACATGGTACAGGTGAAAGATGGGGGAGGTTTCAGGTGTGGGAAAAAAAAATGTCGGACTCAAGGTTGTCCCTGCAGTGGAGCTTTTCCTCTTGAGGCGAAGCCCTCACGCGCTGACGGCATCCTTCTCCTTCTTATCGCTGTCTTCATGCCAGGTCAGACGCTCCTCGTAGAAGGCTATGACGATCTGTGGGCACTTATGATTGGCCTCCTTGGCGAGCACGAGATCGGCCTCATCAGAATCTTTCCTGAAAGGGATGATTGTAAGTTATATACACTGTACCAGATCACCGTTATAATCACTAACGGTACATTTAAAATTATAGATGTGAAAGTTTTACTTCAGATCAATACATAAAGTGCCTCTGAATTTACAACATACGATTAACCTCAATACAACAACAAAAAGAGACACACACCATAACCATCAGATAAGGCCTTAGGCTCATGTTCTGAGATATTGCGTCAACATCTGTGCTGATAAGTGTGTATCAACCGTACTCTCCGATGAAGCCATTGGAGTCAACCCTACAAGAATCGAGTGTTTAAGTTCACATCCAAAATGTATGTTTCTTTACAAAGCTCTGAAGATCTTATTTTCCCCCCATCAACTATCACTTATAATGGAATAGTGTAGTAGAGACATCACCATGGAAACAGGACACGCCCAAGCATGAGTGAAAAGATGTACAACATGTAACACAACGAGTTAATATGCAGTCACATAAAGCTATATGAACTGGTTTACTGTTTATATAGATAGACAGCTATTTCATGCTAGTAATAACTAATGACATAGTAAGCTTCCCATGCCTTTACGCCTGCACACCAGAATTAAGTCTGCAAATAAAAAAAAACAAAAGGAAACCCTTAGGATCTTATCAATAATTAGGACACAACGCCACATCACAAGTTCTCTCAGAATAAATTTTTAGTAACGAAAGAACGATTAAAAAAGAATCTTTGGCCGTGAATTTGAATCAGTAGTTATTATTTCATTGCAGCAGATGCACTTAAGGTCAAACCCTTTGCTAAGAATTGCTAAGCTAGTCACTCCTTTTTGTTGGGATCAGGGATTTCATTCATACATATTGTGCTAATTCTCCAGTCACCCAAAGATTGCTTGAATGGCTTCACCAAGCAGAAACAAAATGGCCAAGACAGCAAGCTGTCTAATCAGACTGTTTAACTGCAAAATGCTTTTTTTTTTTTTTAAATGAATCCCAAAGGAATGGAGTGATCTTAACACAAAGGCTTCCAAAAAACATGGATAACATGATCAACAAAACTTACCATTTCATGAGAAACATCAAGTCTCCACATGAGTCAGTTGCTCCTATAATCTTCTCTGGCTCAAGCCCCCTCTCAAAGCCACGTGCAACAAGGATTTCATCCTGAAATTAAATAATACAGTTGAAATCCAGAGATATTAGAATTACTTGAATTTATGTTTTTTGGGAAAAAAACAAACAAAAACAAAATGGACTGACAAAGACGTTTTTTGTTTTGCATGACATTTGGATAAATGTTCAACTTAGATCGTAGTGCTATTCAAGGTAAGGCTTAACTGCAATTCAGAGGGGCAGTGTTATACGTTTTCCAGCCACATAGTGGCATTTTGTAGCACAATCAAGTAAATATGCTATAATCAGTTGTTATAAAAAATACTGTAACTGTAATGCCTTCAAATTGGACCTCCGTCTCTTTAAGAAACTTGTACAGACACTGGCCTTCAGGAAGTCATCACAACGTCACTCCTCTGTTAACCCTTTAACAACGTTTTTACCAGGTTTGCATGAAAAAGTAGCTGCTATAATGAACTTGGCTGCTGCTGGCTAGTTTGAAGGAGCTGAGTGGGAGCAGTCATGATGGAGGGGGAGCACTGTCAGGTGGAAAATTTGGTATTTGAAGGCGGCACTCAATTCCCTGCCCCCAAACATTTTTCACAGCTAAATGGTTGTCACAAGAGATTCAAGTATTTCTCAAACATGCATGAAAAAAAACACACACACAAAAAAAAAAAAAAAGTGGCAACACTCAAGGTGTGTTTTTGATGAGGGAACAACATTGTAACATGAAAAAAGTTGATCTTACACAACACTGTCCCTTTAAGAAGCTTTCCAGAACAAGTATGACTGCTAACATGTCAAATGGAATTATTTGAGTGACATAACTGGACCGTATGGTCCACTTCAAGATTTCACATCGAGAGACACACAAAAAATGATACCATACTGATCCGTTTGTAAATTTACATGAAGAATTAGAGTCAGTTAAATTAAGAGATGGCCAACCCATAAATCACAAACCTCTAAATGAAGAGATTAATTCAGAACAAAAAGCTACATTTGACAACCACAAAGGTGCCAATCCCACATATGCTAATGTATCAAATCAGGCTCAGCCTAAATGACCCAATATGTTACATTGATTTCTGTATATAAGATGTACTATATACCTCTTTCTTTTTCTTGGGCTTGCTACTACCCTCTTCATCATCATCAGAGCTCCTCTTCTTGGAGCTGCCGGATTCTTTGGAGCGCCCTGAGGGGCCAGTGGTGGATTTGCTGGCCCCGCTGCTTGGTGTAGCACTACCAGTACTTCCTTTCTTGTAGGTCTTCATGAACTCTGATATTAGCTCAGGACAGTCCAGATTTTTCTCTGGCTCCCATGTGTTGTGCTTGCTGCAAAATAAAACAGAAAATCAGTACTGGTAAGGGCTGTGATAGTATTTTTTATACCATTTCATAAACTGTCTCAAAAATCAAAACTACACATCATGTGAATTGCATTTCGTGTTTCTGGCCGTTTTTCTTGTTTGTTTGGTTTTTTGTTTACTTACTCCGAGTACCCTTTCCATTTCAGGTAGAACTCCACCCTGCCTTTCACCACCCTCCTGTCCAGCACTTTCTCCACAACATATTCTTCCTCGTCAGAGGATGAGGATTCTTCGTCGCGAGACTTTTTGCCCATGGCACTGTTCGGAGCTTAGCAACACGCTGTCTCAAGTCGTCGATACTTCCCTGTTCAAAAGGAAAATAAACAATTAGCAAAATGGAACTCGCATCGCATTAAAATACAAACAAACATATATTGTTGTAAAGTTATTTTAAAAAAACACCTCTAAATATAACACATGATGCACGAATGCATTCTTAGTCGACCGCTCAATACCCTCATTCTGTTATGATTTGCAAACGAAAGCGAGCGTTTCATTGTAGTTAGTTCAGTCTGCAACATGCTAAACATGGTGAAAACTCGATAAATTAAGAAGCCGAAATCGAGAAAAGTTATTTTTCTACCCCAAAACATACCTTCCTAAAAGAGAAATATGTCACATAGCATCAAGACATTAGCACATAAAGTGCACATTGAAACGAGGCATGATCCAGTCGTGAGCTAACCCAACCCGTGTTAGCTTGTCATATAGCCTGCAAGCTAGCATTTAAACAAACACGTTGACTTCAGACATCAAAATACAAATCTATACTTGCAACAGCATAAGTTATACTCATAAAGAACGTGTTTCTTACCGTCCGGGTGGAAGAAACAGGGTTTTTGAGCCCTTAACAGCAGCAAAGCACACCGTCTATTGTGAAGCAGCAGAAAGAGGCCAAACGCAAAGGCTACTTTAGCATCTAGCTTGGACACACATAAAGGTGCTGTGCGCAGAAAAAGCGCGCGTTAAGGCGCACAATGAACGTACCCGCCCCCTTTTCGATAACGTGTTCCCTTTTTATTTTTTCTTCTTGACGTATATTTGCAAAGTTCTATATAAAAATTGTTTTGTTTTTAGATACCATGCAGTTACATTTTTACCCTTATAATACATTGTTTATGTTGTGTTCGTCGTTTCATGGTCGAGTTTAATTTTATTTAAATGTCAATAATGCATCTCAGTATAAACTTTGCCTCTCTTTGACCATTTCCCAATGTCATTTCTTTCATTTGGTTACTCATATATAGACAGCAATTTTATTTCTTCACTTAAAAGAAAATAACAATGAAAGTGGTCATGGTGCAAGTTTAGTAGCACTGGATGGTTGCTGGGTCTATTTTGCATTCCCTCGTTTAATGTAGTGGTGTTCACATTGGACAATGTCCACGTATTCTGGATGTCCTTTGTGTTTATTGGAATTAAACAAGGGTCTTCTTAACTCTTTTGACCTATGTGGCCATTTACATCTTCCAACCGTTTATAGTGCATAAAAACTAAGTACGCTAAATCAATCTCGGAATAAAATCTGTAATTGTAATTGCTTTGAGTCTACTGACTTAATGGTCAGTGTATTTTTTTTCCTTAAACATGAATAAAACACGTATCCTGTCTCGTGATTAGCTGTTCATAGTGATTGACAGCGTTTAGACCAATCAAAGACCGATGTAAGACTCTAAGACGCCACAGCGGGAACTACTACCCAATGGCAGAGTAAAAGAGGCGTAACTTTCCCTATTTATTGTACTATCCAGGAGGAGTCGGATCTCGCCTGACGCAGATTTCTGCTCTGCGGTTGTTTTACGAGGAGTCTTCAAGGATAAACCTCCAAGATGTCAAAAGACGTGAGTTTAATGCATTCTTCCACCCGTTATAACTCAGGAATTATTTTTTTAGCCTTTAGATGAGTCTTAAGTTTCAATTCGATGGCTGGGTTTGGGTTGCAAACATAGCGTCTGCTACCGTTTTCCTCCATAGTAGAGCCGCCATTTTATAGCATCTGGGCCTCGTGCTCTTTTGTTCGTCACTCCAGCTTCTTACGGTACTTAAATTTATGTTCATAATTAACGTAACTATCAAATTTGTTTAAGAAGTAATGAAACAACACACCGATAGGGTTTACGTGTAATGACTGCGTTCAATTAGCATTTAATGTAATTCACTGGTCGGCATGCTTTAATGGCGGCAGATTCCCCCTCCGATTTTAGCTGCTCAGTGAAGAGTGGGGGTTGGGAGTGAGCTGAAGGACACAAGCGTTGTTTATACCGATTAATAACATTTTGCATGATCGGCTATCGTTTTTTCTGCTTAAGGTCCCACGTGAGCCAGAGCAGCTCCGCAAGCTGTTCATTGGAGGCCTGAGCTTTGAGACGACAGATGAGAGCCTGCGGGCTCATTTTGAACAATGGGGCTCCCTTACAGACTGTGTGGTAAGTGTCTCTTTATGTTTCCCTTATTTAGAGAAAGCTACGTTTTAGTGAATAATAACTTCTACCTTTAGGTCATGAGAGACCCCAACAGCAAGAGGTCCAGGGGTTTTGGCTTTGTTACATATTCGTCAGTACAGGAAGTTGATGCTGCCATGGCTGCCCGTCCCCACAAAGTGGATGGAAGGGTCGTGGAGCCTAAGCGTGCAGTTTCTAGAGAGGTGTGTGTTGCACAAAATGCATTTCAAAACTTATTGTGGTCTATAAATGACTATGAAAATGATTTTTTATTATTATTATTTTTTCTCTTAAGGACTCAAACCGTCCAGGTGCTCATGTAACGGTGAAGAAAATCTTTGTGGGAGGCATCAAAGAAGACACAGAGGAGTCGCACCTTAGGGATTACTTCCAGCAGTTCGGCAAAATCGAGGTCATTGATATCATGACCGACCGCAACACTGGAAAGAAGAGGGGTTTCGCTTTTGTCACATTTGATGACCATGATTCAGTGGATAGGATTGTCAGTAAGTACATGTCTTCTTCATGTATTTATTTTTTATTTTTTGCAGTTTTATGTGGTTGTACTGAATTCTTTTCGTCTTCTATGTAGTTCAAAAATATCACACTATCAACTCACACAACTGCGAAGTGAGGAAAGCCCTCACCAAGCAGGAAATGCAGAGTGTTGGAATGGGAATGAGAGGAGGACGTAACAGCGGGGGGAGGCCATACGATTATGACAGAGGCTTCAACCAGGGTAGGGCTTGTAAGCAAGCAGTTGTGTTTGCTGTGACGGTAATTGCAACACACAACCTTAAATGCTGAATCGGCGTGGTTTTGCTTTTATTCTAGGAGGTAGGGGCAGATACGGAGATGGTCCAAATAACTGGAATGATGGTGGTAAGTATTTTATTTTTTTAAATGGATACTGGGTGTTTTTTAGATCACTGGCTAGTAAAACTGTTGTGTCGTAGGTTACGGAGGCGGTCCTGGTGGTCCTGGCGGCTATAACAACGGCGGCAACAGGGGTTATAACCAGGGCTATAACCAGGGTGGTGGTGGAGGTGGCGGCGGAGGAGGCTACGGTGGAAACAGTTATGACAGCAACGGTTATGGTAAATAGTCATGACTTTTGAATTGACCTTTTTACACTTATTTAGGCTTTAGCTTCTTTGACATGGATTTTCAATCTCAGGTAACTGTGGAGGAGGTGGCGGCGGCGGTGGGAGTAACTACAACAACATGGGCCATTACGACCCCCAGGCCTCTAACTTTGGCCCAATGAAGAACAACTTTGGCGGCGGCGGTGGCGGCGGCGGCAGGAGCTTTGGTAAGCCTCCAGAGATCCAGGATGCAGCTGGAAGGAGTTTAGCACAGGTACTACCGAGCTTCTGATTACCTTAATTTTTTTCTGCAGGTGGCTACGGAGGTGGCTCTAACAATCCCGGTGGCTATGGCCGCCCAGGACGATTCTAGAATAAGTGGTAAGCCTCTGTCCATGCATTTCAGTTTGTATTTTGTCAGAAAACCAGAGTTTGTCATTGCAGGAAATATTTGAGTAGAGATAACGTAAAGCAAATACACTCTGGACGTCAGGTCGTACAAAGTCAGTGCATAGTTAACAATGTTGTTCCATATTGTTCAACAGGACTGAGTACTTAGGAGAGGAGAGCAAGGAGAGGAGAGCAAGCGAAGTGACAGGGCAGCTGCAGGTTTACCTCCTAAATCTGCTCAGCCAAACAGTTGTGGCAGGTTACAGCTGCTACAAGAAGAGATGTACAGTAGATAAATCATGGAGGGCCTTCAATTAAACTTTTGTGTCTTCTGTTTTTTTCTTTCATCAAAATGTGTTTATAAAACATTCCAATGAGGGTTTTATGTTTATCTTTAAGTCTGGCTTTTATTTGTAACTGCATCAAATCAATCTGAAATAAAACACCTTTCAGTTTTTTTAAGTCTTGTTAGATTCTTTAGCGGTTCGGGTAAGGGAGGGTGCATTATTAGATGCAGAGTGGGGATGAGGACAATTCTGAATGTGAGGCATTTGGGAAGGGAGAAGATCGCTGTATCTACCATTGTGGTTGAGGAGTTGTGGACAGATGCTATCATCATAAAGAGGCCATCACTTGGTACAAACTCTGCCCTGATTTCAACAAAGATCATCTGGAGGATGCTAGCTTACGTGCAAAGTCTGAGGCTAGCCATGGGAGCAAGCTGAGGGAGAGAAGTAGCAAAGCCATCGCCAGGATCATTGAAGCAGGGGAGAGTGAGAACATAGTCCTGAGGCTAGCTGACAGCAGCTACCAAAGGGCTTAAGTGCTGACCGTAGGTAAGACCAGACTTCTCAACTACTGCTAGTAAATCTAACCTTTGACTCGTAGCTGGTAGTCAGTTATACAGCCAGCAATGGCGTAAACTTAAGTTCGTATTTGCTTCAGTGTTGATGGTAAAATTGACCTCTGTAATTGTGAATGGAGGTCAAATCTGTTGCATGCATTTATTTAAAAAAAAAGAAAGAAAATTGAAGCATTGCTTTTTTTAAACTTGTCATTTTTCTACTTTTTTCAGAAATCTTTGGTCCCTGAAATGCTGAAATGTGACTTCATTTCCATGACAATGACTCACAGGTACAAAGGAAGGCTTGTATTAACAATTGCTTTTTTATTATAACAAAATGACAAAACATTGTTTTGTTTCCCCCAACAGGTTAACTGGACAGTTGTGCAATGCAGAAGTGTTTTAACTTCATTGAAGAGTGGAGTGCAGATTTTTTTTTCTTCTCTTTTTTTACATCCCGTTTTTAAATAAACTTTTATACATTTTAAATGGTTTGGTTTCAATCATTTTTAAGGGGCAGAAAATGTTTACCGTTACATTTGGCAAGTTTTTACTCAAACTGTTGCAAAATTCACAAGCAAGTTGTTTAGTCCACTTGCTGGACTGAGATAGTTTAACACTGGTCTCTCTTATCCATTGAATGAGGTACCAAATAAATACTTCCATCAGGAGTTTGTTGTAAAGAATATTCATCTGTGGAGTAAGGCTGGCCATCTTCGTCTCGTAAATGAGAGAAAACTTCCCTGTAGAGGTCTGTGAGTCGGCACTTGATGAAAGTCAAGCTACGTTGGAACTCCAGCCGCTCCTGTGCCAGATGTTCTCTTTGGGCCTGCAGGTGGTTCAGCTCTCTCTCCAGGTGAACAATGCTCTCCAGCTTCCTCTTCCTGCAGTTCTGGGCCGCCACCTTGTTCTTTCCTCTGCGCCTAATGTCTCTGACCAGTGCGAGTTGAGTGTCTGTCAAAGTGTACTGTGTCAGGAGCTCATTGAAGTCATCCACAGGGAGATTGATGATCTTATCCAAGGGGAAGGGAATCTTCAGAGCCACAGCCTTGCGCTCATCTCTGCTCAGAGGAGCAGGTGTGGAGCTGCTGCCTTGTGACTTTGTGTGCATGCTGTATGAGCTCCCTCTGCTGGTCACTGTTGCATTGCCGTACAGGTCGGCGGCAACGTGCTGCTTCAGAGGTCGAGGATTCATAGAACAAGTTTGTGAGTGAGGGTAACTGGGTTGAGGTGAAAAGTAAGGTGCGTGTCCACCTGAGTGTAGATATGGGAGAGTTTGACTCTGATAGTCCATTGGATAATGTATGTGGCCTCTTCTTCCATGCTCAGTCATGCTTTCTGGTTCACAATCACTATATTGTGTTCCCATATCAACATTTTGGTAACCTGGTCCGCCCCCGGCAGGATTATCTGGAGAAGAAGTGACTGGGCTGGATCCCAGTGAGAGACCCGAATCTGATTCCAGATCATCCCCAGAGCGAACATGGGCGTTTTGCCCCAGCGTAGTCCACAGCATGTGTCGACTTAAACCCTGAGAGATGCTGGCGTTCGGCCTTATATGACCCTGAGCGGTACCTGCCATGTTTATAAGAGACGGCTGAGCCTGGGAGGTGATGGGAAGCATTCTGTGAGGCAGCTGTGAATCTGCATTTCCATACACCGCATCTGTGTTGTTGTTGAGACGATGGCAAGCAGGAACTTCTTCAGAGTAGCATCCCTCGTAAGTGTCAGCAGTGCTCAGCTCGCAGGCAGCAGCAGCAGCAGGAGGTTCTGAATGGGATTGAGTCATCCCAAACTCTCCAGCGGGGGCCATAGGCTGCATGGGTTGATAATGTGCAGCTTCATAGGAGTTTCCACTTTGGACTTCGAATTCCTGTAACAAAAGAGCAGAGTTATTAAAGGCAAGCAGAACTACGCAGTTTTCAGCCTCAGCTATACAATCCTGCCTGTTCTATAAAATAATGTTTTATTGTAGCTCATCAGCAAGATGATATAATGGTTTCACTTTGGAAATATGTCAAATTTTCACCTGTATAGATTATTTTACCATATGAAGCTCTATAGAAACATGTTAAAATAGGATTTTTGAAAATTGATAAACAGAAATTGAATATTTTCTGGAATTACTTAGTAGCATATTGGCCCTTTAAATTATGTTGTGATTTCAGATTACAACACATTTTGTTAAACAAGATAAATATCACCCAAGCAAATACCTAAAAGTTGCATCCCTCTCGAAATTTTAAATACGAGTTGGATTTTGTATTTTTTCTTTTTTTTTTTTCTTTTTTGAAGAAAGCTGCAGGATCACACCTCTAAACTATGTAGCTTCTTTCAAGTGACTCGGCTCTTTTTGGTTTGCTTTCCTCTCCGATGACTAACCGTTTCATCTAAAAGTTTTCATTTCTTGTAATTGGAGACCTTTATCGTAAACTTTATGGAGCATTTATAACTACTTTTGAAAATATCCTGATCTATATTATTATTATTATTATTATTGTTATTATTTTAATCACATAGGATTTTATTCATACAAATGCACCAAGCTTTATAAATCACATGTTTTTAATTAGGGATCAGATTTATAAAGTGTTTTAAACATTTGATAACAGGCATGACATTTATAACTTTAATCATAACTCAATGTCATTTTCAATAATTGAATTGTTGCCTTGCAGGAAAAAGGTCCTCTGTTTGAATCACGACCCGAGTCCATCCTAGATAAATTTTGTATGCTATCCACATGCATGTGTGGGTTCTCTGGCCTCTCCATGCCCCAGGAATATGCATCAAAAGTTAGCCTGTCCTCTGAAATGCCAGTAAGTATTAACATGTGTCTGCATTTACGGCTGTTTGTCTCTGTGATGAACTGGTCATTATCTGACATTATCCAGATTACACCTCGCCTTTCTACCACATGAAGGCAGGCACCAGTGCACTTTCTCACGCACATCACCTAACTTCATTAAATATTACTTCTTATTATGGTTTTAGCAAGCACTAAAAATATTTGCATTTAATATAATTCTTTGTGGCTTTAGCAGTGTTTTAGGCAGCTCATTTGGGGGGGAAAACTGTAGCAGTTGTCGCATTTAAAATGCACGCTGCAGGATTTAATTCGCTGGTTACTGTGATGCTTTGCAAATAGCATTTCTGCAAGCTACACTTCCCTTTTGATTTTGCGTATGTAACTGTATTTTGCGTTGATTTTTTTTTTAAAACACAATATAAAGCCTGACTGATTTTCTCAAAAAAATTTATATTTTGTAATAGTTGTTGACAAAGTTAAGTCATAATTTATTAATTTGTTGAGCAAATGTATATCATATTAGTTAAAACAAGCATATAAAAAGTGCATACCTTTAATTGATAATGGATATGTCAATGCTAAGGAAGGTATAAAAATGTAAGCAATTTAAGGCACAAAAACGACTAGTTTTTTGTTGGGTTTTTTTTTAATTGAATTTGACTTTGTACATGTGGAATAACGCTTTCTTCTGCACGCTCATTTTGTTCCGCTTCAACTACTAAATACTTCTTTAATCTTTCGAAGGCGGCACATTTGCTCACGGATCTGTAATATAGGTACTGATGTGAATTTTTATTTGTCGATAAGGAAAACATAACCATTTCACTTACATGTATTTAACACTTTGTTGTGCCCTGTTGTCGCAAAAGTAAAAAATAAAACGGTACAGCAAAAAAAAAAGAGAAGTAAATTTTTATATCACATGTTATTGGAGGGTAGAAAAATTGTCCTGTTTGTCTGTTATTATTAAAAGACTCCTAAAGAGCACAAATTATTTTTGGAGGTTTTCTTTACCTGGAGCTCAGTGATGGCCATCAACTCCTGCCAAGCCATGTCCATCTCCATGTCCTGTGGCGGTCCATGAGGCCTGACTCCATTAAAATTAGCAGGCATGGGCAGCCCCCCGCACAGCCTGCCTGGAGTAGCCACCACCTTATGTAGCGAAAGACAACATTTGTGATAATAAACAAAACACATTCTTGGAACTTTTTTCGGCTACGGCATACACCGAGTTGCCTGTTTCTCATCTCATCTCAGGACCTACCTCACAGGTTCTCCTCAATGGGAGAACATAGTTGGCCGTTGAGCACATTTAGAAGAGGCTTTCACTGGAAAAAGTCCACCTGGTGGAGACACATAACTGTTTGTTACAATGACCTGCTGTCCTCTCGCCACAAACTGCTAGGTGACAACACGCTGCTCCACGCACGTCTCAAAGAAATTACACATCTGGTAGCCTGTCAGTTGTAAATAAGAGGCTGTTTGGGTGTTGTGTAGGTTCTTTTGAAGCTTATAAAAGGTTAATTTTCAGTTGAGCTGACTCCTCCTATCAGCTGTTCCAGTGTGCAGCAATGCCAAGCCCTGATAACACAATCTGCGGAAAAACAGCGCGCTCTGAAAGACAGAGTAAGGACAGAAGGCCGGTTGGGAAATTTTGCTCTTGATTATTCCAAACTTTTCTCATTATTAAAGTTTAGCTGGACGCCATGGAAGGAGATCATCTGTAAATTGTCTTTCCAAGTTTGTCGGGAACAGCTGGCCACATCTACTTTACTGTTTGGGGGATTCCTTGTCTAAAAGATGTGACCAAAAAATAAATAAATAACTTATTTAACAGCAGCCCAAGGCTGTAAGGAGGACCGCTATGACTTGAACATCATTTTGAAGACATTGCTGTGTCATAAAAAAAATATATATCAAAAAGAGATAAAAAAAAAGAGTTGTATTACCATACTATACCATGCCACTGAAAAATTGCTTTCTAAAATATTTTCAAAAATGCATGTTTTTGAATTTTTATGCAACATTAAACAGTTTCTGTTCATATTTGGCATTACAGTAAAGAACAAACATAAAGAACAAAGGCACTTGTTATTGTGATTGAATAATTTATTGAGATAAGGTATATCTAAATTTGCATCTACAATTACAAATTATAAATCATTTAATATTTTCATTCTGTCCATTTTCATCCAAACATTTATTTATTTATTTATTTATACCATTAGTAGTTTCATTATGAAACAGACTATTTTATGTGCTTTATTGTAATAACTGTACAGATTGAAAAAAATTGAAAAAAAAGTATAAGTGGAGATTTCTTAAACATAAAAAGTCAAATTTCATTCATTCTAATTTTATTTTCTTATCACATTGTATTTTTGTTAACATGAATGTAGACACTCAGGTAAGCATATACGCACTTTTTAATATGCATCATAATTTATTTGAAGCATTCGTGTGTAAGTTATTCCACAATGTGTAATAACGTGAAGTATGACATTGTATCAAATATGTTGTACAGTAAAGGTTGCTGTATTTGTTACAAGTTTCCTGTTCTCTTTGGTTGTGGGATCAAAATGTACCTACTTAAAACAAGGACATTTTATTTAGCAAGTTTTATTTATTTAAACAGTTGAATTGAAGTTTTGTGCTCCTGCATTTGGTGTGAGGAGTACATAGTTATATCAAAGTTATGCAATAAGTTCAATACAACAGATTCTCCAGCCTAATCACAATATTTTATTTTTAATGTATACACACACACACACACACACACACACACACAGAAATGTAATATGTAAACATTTTTTAATTACATTTCTAGAGAACTTCAAAAATAAAAAATTTCTCTAAAAGCAGAAGGAAAACATAAATGAACGTACCTGAGCAACATCTTTATCATCTTCAGCAGGTGATGAGGAACAGCAAGGACACATATGTCAGTCCTGGAGGTGAGCACAAGAAAATTACTCAAAGCCTTTTTGATGATGGCAAGAGGTGTGACACTTGAGGCCTCTTTGCTCTATCTCTTCTCTTACTGTGAACTTCTCTGTTAGGCTGCACATTCAGCCACCAGCATAAAAGGGATGGCTCGATGCAGACAAACGCAATCTTCCTGTAAAGCACCCACACCAGCCCCCTTTTTTTTTCTCTCTCTCTTTTCTTTGCGCTCTTGTATCCTTAATAGCAAACTTGCGCCCCAACCTTCAAATTTCCCTTCTGCCCTCACAAGAAACCACAAACCAACAGTGTGGCACACACCACGGCAATTATTCTGTCAGTCCACAGGGAAGCAGGAAGATGTTTACAAATCTAAAAAAAAATAAATAAAATAAATAGAGCCTTTTTTTTTTTTTACTCTTAATTATGAAGCATACACCTAACCTGGTTAGATCAAAGATGTAAAACAGAATAAAAACAAGCTGCATTGATGTCTCTGTCCGGTCCAAAACTGCACGAGAACAATGTTCTCCCAAAAGTGAAAAGGTATGAGGAGTGTGATTTGGAGCACCTGGAGTCAGAGGCAGCATTGCAGTGAGGGCCCTGCTGGAGGCTTGGAGGCAGGATTGAGACTCAGTTTAGCGGAGCTGGAATGCACACCCCTCTGACAGGTAAGAAAGCCTGCATTGTTCCTTTATCTGGCAGAGCAACCGCCAAGGGAGATACAGGAGCAGGGGGAAGAATGAAGGGAAGCGTGTCTTACATAGCAAGTGACCATTGAAATCCCACACAAAAAAAATCCCCCTCATTGCCCAGATCTAAAACATTGTGAGGACTGAACTCACAAAGGCTTTTTTATGTTCTGTGTTACTGTCACGTTGCGCTGAACCTCACGCACAAATTACTGGCAAAAAAGTTCATGCTAAGTTATTTTTACATATTTTTTTTGTCTTTGATAACAGAAACACCTTGCCTCATGGTAACTCTGACTACTCTATGTTTATGACAGATCACATCAAGTTTTTTTATGTAAAACGGATGAATGATTGCATTAAAACACTTTATCATTGTAAAAAAAAAATCATAATTTATTCACTTTTCTCCATAATATACTCTGAGATCTTGTGCTAAATTAAACAATGCGCTCTCATAATAACATTAACAAAAGCTATATGCTCTTTTACTTCCGCTAAAAAACAAAAATAAATACATTGTTAAAAGAAAAAAAAACTCTGTTACTATCAACAATCTAAGATATGTGTTAAAGAAAAAAATAGTTCCTATTTTTCAGATGAAAAACAAAGTGAAGATTCACTACTGATGCAGGCCACTTAGCATAAATGCACAAGGGGAAAAAATGTACATCACATGCATTTAATTTTTAACAACTTTATTTTTGTGGGTTTGGAAATCCCACTTATTTCCACAAACAGGCATTTGAATTACTGTTGCAAAGAAAAACCTGGAGAATAAGTACATAAAGGATATGTCTGGATAAATGCTGAGTAGCTCGAAAATAAAAAGTTAACACTCTCAGTAAAGCATGATGTATTTAATGTCACGAGATCATGACATCCCACTGAAAGCACAAACCTTTTACTGACATTGTTTTCAGTTGGGGGAGGAAAAGTAGGTGGCTGACAAAGTCAAGAAAGGTGAACATCTACCAGGAATCCAGGAAGGGACTTCCCAACTCAAGTTCCTAGCACCCAGCCCCTGACTCAACCAATGCCACAGCATGCCCTGTTATTACAGCAACCGCAGCGGTTAGAAATCTGGACAGAGTTCCCAGGTCAACGCCCACATTCCCAGTTTGTGTTTGTTTGCTCCAATTAGTCTTTGACATCTTTGCCTTACAGTCTGCCTGGAGCTCACAGGCCCCTTCACAGTTTACTTCTCGAGCTTCTCACGGCTTCACAGACTACTTCACCTTCGAAAACACAGCAGGAAGAGTAGTTGGTAGCTGACCACAGTTGAGTAAACTCGGGATTTATTTCTCCTAATGTCCCTGAAGCCAAAGGCTAAAAATAGCAGCTTGCGTTTTTGTTCGTCTAGTCCACACATCATAGCACACTTTCATGGCTTTATATTTTACCGAAAACAATGAACGTGTAGCCTGTTGCACTTTGGAGAGTCTAGGAAAACTTTATCAGACACAAATGGAAAAAAACAACTCAGTATGCAGCAAAATGGGTTCATACAGAGGGTTGTGGTATCAAAATGGGAATGTTTTCAGAGTAAGCTTCTCGGAAGGAAGGGAATAAAAAGCAGAGATGGTAAATCATCTTCAACAAATAAAAGCCAGATTTTAGTTTGAAGATTAAAGAAAATTGTTTTCACTTAATTTTGAAATGCTAAATATTACCATGTTATAAAAACAAAATTAAGAAGATAATCCTAGAATAGATTAGAATCTTTTATTTGTGCCTCAGTGTGTCACTGTGTCTCAGCAGCTATGAGAGAGGCAAAACAGAATGCGTTAAACACACTAAAACAATGGTCATAGAAGCAGCATAAACAGGAACGATATTTACGGCTGTGCAGTAAAAGAATATAAATCGTAAACCGAAGTGAACTGCACCAGTTCTGTGCGAATTGTGTTTTTGTGTGATCTATTTGACTATAGACAGATATGTTCGATGCAAAGAATACAGGAAGAGAGCAAAGCAAAATTATGCAACTGAAACAGCACTGTTCAGTAAATGTGGTCGCATGAAGAAAACAATGGACTGAAATTTAATATTGATCTGTTGAACCTCCCTGAACCCCTGAATATTTTGTGTATATAATTTTTTGTATGGTTTTTTTTTATTTTTTTTATTTTATGTTACGTTTTTCTATGTAGCTTTAGCTACAACCTTAAATCTTAAGCTATTGATGCAAATGGCACAACATGAATTCAGGTTTTGCATTTTAGGTTGAACTGAACTAAATCGAATAGTTTTTTTTTTTGTCTTTGTCAGCATTTTTCCAAACACTGTTAAAATGCATTTTTAGAATACATTACAACTGAAATTTGACTATTTTTTTTTGTCTTCCCATGTTGTTAACTTTTCTATTATTATTAATTTCTATTAAATTGAGTCATATGTAACATATATTTTAATATTTAATTCTACCAGTTTGCATGTGGCTTGGTAAAAATAAATGTGTATAGAAAATTTCTTAAATTTTCATTTGAGGGTTTAAGAGAATCTTCATTATCTTTTATGTATGTGATGATTAAAGTTGGTAATGGGATTTTTTTTAAAAAGTGGAAATAGAAAAGGGACAGATGGACGAAGAGATGGATGTTTCATCCCATCGTTTATGGTTGTTTATTTGTTTTGTAGGAAGCCTCCTTGGCTGTGGAGACAAATAGCTGCTGCGAGGACTGACCTCTGATTACACAGATGTCCGGTTGAGTGCTTTTTAAACTGAAATATGTAACAATCTTTGACTACAGACCTTATGAAGACGTGTAAGAGAACATGAATTAATTTCAGTGAGATTAATTCCTCCGTCCTTCATCACTGAACTTCTCATGACGTTCGGAACGTTACTGTGGCCTGAATGTGAGAAAATGAGGAACCTGAACATGCAGCATCATTCTTCTGAATGTCTCAATAAAACCTGCGCTTATCTCGAGATGTCCAGATTATGATAAAGTTTTGCAACAGCGGCATTGCATTTCTGGATTATTTTCTGATAGCTTTCAGTTGGCTTTTCTGTGTAAATTTCTCTTTCATGCACTAATCACGTTAAAGCGACGGTTGTACGGTAAACAGACTTTCACGACAAAAACAAAACCTAGTTCATCCTTTGAGGCTGCATTGATACTTTTAAGTGCATATATGCATGAGCGTGAAGCATGCAAAAGCTGGTTGGTAATGCAGACAGAGAGGGAAGGCAGGGAAAGGAGGATGTTGGCTGGCGGAAGCTCTGCTTAATGCTGATAAAAGGAGCGCTTGGTTCTGAGGAAGGGAACTGCTAACTGCTGTGGTCGCTGGCATAGGCAGTGGAGAGGGAAACAGTCCGCACTTTATCACCACCTCACTTCTACTTATGTAATTAATTTGAATTGTTTAATACTTGTGAAAAACACCTCTAACATTTGACTAGAATAAAATGACCTGCAACAACTCTTATTTTTTTTTCCTCCAAACGTGCTGTGTAGGTGCATATTTTCCAAAAAAAATAAAAACTAATGGCTTATGTAGAAAAATAATATATCGTAACAAATCCCTTTGAATGATTTTTGTTGTAAGCCTTAATAATAATTAATATTCACCTCTCTGCAAAGTTAACAGTCATTATCTGGTGTTTGCATGTTTCATTATGTTGATTCATTGTTCAGGTTTTACTCATCGCCCACTCTACCTGTCATCGTTATCACTGTGGTATTGTGAACAATCACCTAGAAACTCCAATACATTTTTGATAAAAGAGAGGGCATGACACCCAAAGTTCTTTTAACCCTGAGCAAGTTAAAGGCAGCACGCTGTTTCCTCTCCACTCAGGGCAATTTTGAAATCTTAGCGGCTAAATTGTGTAAACATAGTGCCGTATTGCGACACTTCATGGTTCTTTACCACAACGCTGTTATAAGTAAGTGTCAAATAAGTTTATATCTCTTCATTGCACTTACTTCTCTAGATGATTAATTTAGATACACCGTTTTGTTTCCAGTAATATTCAAAACACTCGTCCAAAAGGAGCGAACTGTAAGGCCAAACAATGATGTCATTTATGGACTAAGACAGAGGGAAATCCCCATCAGCCAGCCTTTTCCAAACGTTTCCCAGAAGTGGGAAGTAAGATAATTGGAGTTGGTTAAATGTGGGAGGATCCAGAAAAAAAAGATGCTGATGAGCATCAGAAAACTGAAAAACTGAAAAAAGCCCAGCAAATTGAGTGATTTCTGGTTGCTACGATGCTTTACAAATAACTTTGTTGTGTGACACAGAGCTGAGTGTTCGCTGTAGTTGAAATGAGGTTTGAGAATATAAAATACATCTCTTGGTAAACATGTGTAAAACAATTTAATCTGTCTATGATATGCCACTCATATAAAATAAATATTTGAACAAATATTTTGCTAATCAATTTGATAATTATTTACACTGCAATAATCAATTTGAGGAATATTGCCCCAGATTTGGAAGTCATTATAACACAAAAACTGCATTGATGAAAGCTACCAAATATGTTTTCATTAACTCAGGTGTTGGATTTTTGTCTACACTCATTAGGTTTTTCAAGTTTACCTTAGCAATGTGTTGAATTTCACTTTGCCTTCAGAACTGCCTCAATTATTTGCTTTCATATGCTTAGCAAGACATCAAAAACCTTCGTCAGAGAATTTTGTTCCATATTGACATGCTAAGATCGGGCAGCTGCAGCAGATTTGCTGGCAGCAACATTGGTGTGAAGTGTCACCTTTCACCTCATCCATAGTTTAATATCTGATGATTGTGCAAATCATTGGAGCACAATGAAATAACATTCAAAAAACCATCTTGAGAAGATTTGAGGTTTGTAACATAGTGCATTATCCTGTTGGAAGCAATCATCAGAAGACACATACACCGTGGTCATAAAGAAATGGACATGCTCAGTAATACTAGTCAGGATGTTGTCTCTAAATAATAAGATACCCCAGATGTGGGCTGTTAGATCTCACTGTTACATTAGATGCAATCATAAGTGACAGAACCAGAGTGAACACTGAGAAAAATGTAAGCTGATGGAGGCAGTGTGATTTTTTTTTTTGGGGGGGGCAATGTTCTTGCTAAGAAATATTGACTCCTGTGATTCATGTAGATGTTACTCTCTGACATTCTAAGCATTGTGGCATAGCAATATCTTTCAAGAAGACATTATCGGTTCCATCCTTTTCCAGAAAAAGTGGTTCAGGAATGGTTTGACAAGCACAAGAGCAAGTTTTAGGAGTTGACTTGGCCTCAAAATCCATCAGTTTCCATTACAAATAGAGCATCTGTGGATGTTCTGGTCAAACAGTCCAATTCATGAAGGCTTCATTTTTATGTTTAAGAAACTTATAGGAACTTCTGCTAATGTTTTGCTGCCAGATACCACACAGCACAGTTTCAAGTAGTAAATTAATAGGTCGGGAATGTTTTGACAGTTAAATGGGGAGCCATGGCAGAAAATCATAATGTTAGTCCGAAATTGCGTAGCTTGTGATTGTATTGTATTGTATTGTATTGTTTTGAATGACGTTATAGGACTGCACTGTATTGAACAGTAACAGTATATTAATTACTTTAAAGTATTGGACTTCTCATCTCATAATATATATTTTCTTTTTTACTGAAATGAATTTGTCTTAAAATCAGATTTGGAGCTCGGTAAGAACCTGTTCTTTGTAATAAAAAATTTTTTACAACATTGAAGGATAACTTGTAATATAAATTTGAGTTAGAATAAACTGAATAGAACTACATGTAAAGCTGGATTTTTGTTTGCGTTATTAATGGCGCGTTTTATTCGTAGTCTGACTGGGAAATTTCGACTTCCCAATCGGAAAAAATCAATTGAACTTGTTGTAACACTTACAGAATCAAAATGAAGTGGGGCTATGTATTTAAAGAAATATTAATTTATTAGAATATTAAAGCAATCATTAATGTTTCATCATAACTTTCCAATCAAACACAAAGCTTTAGTAGTCTTTAGCGGCTCTCACTCGCATGTGAAGTGATCTTTGCCCTATACGTACGCATAACGTAAGATGCTGCGTGGGCCAATAGGGAAGAGCCTCATTTTGGAGGTAGTAGGCTGGTGCTAGCCGGGTAGCTAGTTTGCTAACGAGAAAGAAGATGGATTCTCCAATACTGGTATTGTTACCGCTTATATTCTTTCGTCATGTTATACTGTTTTACGATAAATAACTAGCTTTAGCAATTATAAACAAAGAACTGTAGTTATAAACATGGTAAAATATCGGTATTATGCTCGTCAAGGAGCTAGATTGACAGGGAGCTAAGTCTTGGCTAACCAGTTGTTAGCTTCGTTTGTTGCTGATGTGGAAGTCCAGCGTCATTTTTACGACCTGTCTAGCATTTTAAACAGTTTAAAAATATTTTATGAACAATTTAAGATTATATTTGCGGCACTCATTTAATTTACACTCTCGTTCCTCTCCGGATATAGTTTTCGCTGTAGTGTCCTGAAATGTGACAGACATGTTTCTAATTCCTAAAATGATCGCTTAAAATAATGGGTTGTTGTTGGCGTCTCCACAGGAACCTTCCCTGCACACAGTCAAAGCTGTACTGATCCTGGACAACGATGGAGACAGGCTTTATGCCAAGGTAATAATTTTGTTTACTATGTAATGTGATTATATAATATTACCGAGATTTTATGCCTCTGAACTTCTCCTAGCATGTCATAATTAACAGTATCTAAAATAAGTTAATATATAATAATGGTGACGTACCTTTTTGTTTTTATCTTCATATATAAAAAGAAAATCACTAACAGTACATCAGCCACTTACAAGCTTTACAAGAATGCAAGTCATTTTAAGGGAAGCGGGTTCGATTCAATACAATTTTAGGTCTGTTGCATGCCTGCAGTAAATTTAACAGCCAAACTACAGATTTGTGCAGTTCAAAAATAATTTTACTGAATCCAAAATCAAATATTTAAAATTAAGCAACTTTGTCTATTCAGGACCAAGACCTGCTATGTTTTAGTTGATAATTTGCGTATAATTAGCTGTTGTTATATCATTTTTGTGTATATTTTAACACAGCTTTTTTTTTTTTTTTTTTTTTTTTTACACACAGTAGAAGCTTTTTTTATTACAAGAGCAAAGCTGTCTGTGTGTTCTAAAGAACAGATGTGATTAAACAAGACTTGAAACAGAACTAAACAATCTACAAGCTGCAAACAGTGCACAATAAACCTCCCAAATTGTGATGGCTGTAATTAGGTACTTTTTTTGACAATGGTTTGTGGAATATGAAAAGTAAAGCAAAACAACATTTGCTATGCTATTTTTATGTAACCAAAACAATATTCACCCTAAATGTCATTGAGCTGAAAACCCACACAGTTAATAATTATAAATATTATTGTATTGAATTTTTTTTTTGTAATTGACTGTCATTATAAAGAAACTTGTTGACTGAATCCTTTAACATATACGTGAGAAAATTTCTACATGGGTTTGATTTTTAGATTTTTGTTCAAAGTTGGGGGGGAAATAAAAATTACATGTCAAGCGACGTCAAAACAGCAACAGTAGCTGCTTATTTGTAATGTTCGTGAAGATATCTGGGTCTATGCCCTTGGTTTAAAATATGACCAGCCTGCTTATGGTTGCATTTAGATTCAGATAAATACACCATGCTGATCTGTTTACAGTATTATGACGACACATATCCGACAGTGAAGGAGCAGAAAGCTTTTGAGAAGAACATATTTAACAAGACTCACCGGACAGACAGTAAGCAATGTTTTCTGTATATAAAGACTCATTTATTATTACCTCATTTCACATCTTAAGAGCATTGTGATTATTATGGTGTTTGTTTATATTTCTTTTTCTTTTTGTTGTTGTTCTATCCTTTAAGGTGAGATAGCATTACTGGAGGGCCTGACTGTTGTGTACAAGAGCAATATCGACCTGTTCTTTTATGTGATTGGAAGCTCACATGAAAATGAGGTAAACTGAAGATTGTGTAGTGTACTATTTGGGATGTAAAACATCCATCTGAAATATCACTAAATTTCACACAAAATAATCAAGTTTTATTTATTTTATTTTATTTTTATTTTTTTTATTCAAAATGTTATTTGGTTTCATGGTAACATTTAATGGTTATTAATGTCCAATGACAAAGCTAAAATAATTCTAGGTTACCTTAAATGTCATCATGGTGTTACAACAATTTACGTAATACAGATATGTTACGGAGAAGCACGCGTTACACAATTTAACATGCTTAGCGAGTTGAGAAGTGGTTTTATTAATTTTGCCTTGACTGTGTCATTTATTTAAGAAAATATAACATTTGTGCTTTTAAACTTCAAGTCTCCATTACTTAGACACACATTGAAATATTATTTTAATTTCTAAAGCAAACAAAGTGTGAGTTTTAATATCTTCTTGTGTCTTCTCTTTACAGCTGATGCTTATGGCTGTTCTAAATTGCCTATTTGATTCCCTCAGTCAGATGTTGAGGTATTTTTTAAGCACAATATCAATTGACCATTTAAAGTAGTGTCTAGGAAAACTGTGGTTTGTATTTATACTTTTTTTTTTTCTGCAGAAAAAATGTCGAGAGGAGAGCTTTGTTGGAGAATATGGAGGGACTCTTCTTGGCTGTGGATGAAATCGTGGATGGAGGGTATGTACAAAATTTTACAGCATGAAACCTTCAACGGCAAGATTTTTTTTTTTTTTTCACTATCAGCTGGTATCTTTGCGTACTTAATAATTTATTGAACATTTTGTGTCTCCCACAGGGTGATCTTAGAGAGTGACCCACAGCAAGTTGTGCACCGTGTGGCTCTCAGAGTAAGCTCTGCTCACCACCTTTCCTTCCAGAAATATTCCACAGAGTTTGGTCGTCCTTTTGTGAACTGTGTATGTAATATTTTTCTTGTAGGGCGATGATGTACCTTTGACAGAGCAGACAGTCACCCAGGTATACAATATATCCTCACTTTTTTTCACTCTTTCCTAAGTTTGAAAGATTCGTTCGATTATAGATCTTTAAAAGTCACCATTCTACAATCTAGTATAAAGGCTGATGTTTTGCGTCATGTCCTCTTCTCCCGCTTTGTCACTTGCCTTCAGGCTGGTGTTTTTTTGTTGCCTTATATGCGCAATGGTGTGCATGATAACTAATTATTCAGTGGTAGAAGGTAGCCAGCGGTAGTTCCTGTCTTTTAGTTTCTATGCAGCTCTGTCTGTCTGTGGGTGTGAGCTCTTCTTGATTAATGTTGTCATTTAGGAGATCTGAGACCGGCCAACGCCATTCCTCCTATTGCAATGATTAATAGCTGTGTCCAGTCTCGATGCTTTATGGTTATGATTTGGCTTTCATTCAATCAATTAAGATGATTAATTAGGTCTTCATAATTCCTTTTCAATTATATCACTTAGTCATTTTTTTGTGGTATTACTTCATTTTTTATCATTACGCTAGGGTACATTAATTTTGTTTTTCTATTTTTTCTTCTTTTTTTAATTCACTTGAATGTTTGTTGCCATTGTGGTTTGACTAAAATTTTACTGTAGACGGTTAAAACTTGTTTTGTGTAATTAAAAGTATTTCTCTTTCGCAGGTGCTTCAGTCTGCCAAAGAACAGATCAAGTGGTCACTTCTCCGATAGTTGTCTTCACGCCAGCGTAACCAGTGAGCTGCTGCTCGGCACAGACCACATGGCACTGATCTCCTCACCTAGCCTACATTTGAGTCGAAGCTGTAGCAGTGCAAACGGCTGATCAAGTCACACTTTCGGACTTCTTCTTTCTGAAGTTTCCTTTTTTCATAAATTTTCTGTTGTCTTTTTGCTCTGTTTTTATTATCAAAGAGGCTAAAATGTGTACATTCCAGTAATGACTGGCCTGTTTTGTTGATTACTTTTACATTTTTTTTCTTCCAAATGTGATACACTGATAGACATCAAAACCTCTGAAACCATTCCATGTATCACTCTATCCTGACATATAATCCTTTGAACAGCATGCTGTCGTTCACAGATCATTGTAAAAACAATAAAGTTGTGTTAAATTTACATGTTAAATATTTGGAACCACTATTGCATTCATTATGTTTTATTTCCTAAATTGTTTAACATTTGTTACTTTTGTGTGCACTGAGGAAAACATAAAGCTTTATAGCTTTACATGGATTTAATGTTTTTTAAAATCATCCTCATCAGTTACTCTTTGTTCTTGTTTGCATAGCTTTACTTTAAGAAATAGGAAAGGAATTTTTATTAAAGTGAAAGTGTGCCATCTACCGGTAATAGGAAGGAATTACATAACGACAAGAACATATTTCTGGGGGAGGAATTTTATTCCTGCCACTAGAATCAAAACTTGATGTTGAATCTTGTAAAATGAAAAGTTGTATAAGGGAGATAAATACCTTATGCATGTTTATCTACTGATGTGCATCTTGGATGCCATGTACACCCAGCTGTCACACACTTGCTCCCTTCACTAAATAATTATGAAGGGGGGGAGTGAGCTGAAAGAAATGCAAGAAATAACAGACGTGACATCCATCTGATGTCTGATGCACAGTAGATTATTTGAAATTACCTTTCTGCCAGTTAATTCCAGATAAGAAAAGAAACGAGACTTAAAATTAGTAAGATTTTTACAAAAACAAATTGATTTCGAATGAACACTTCATGTGCAATCTCATGTCTATTCTCCTAAAGCACATAAATTGGTTTATAATGACATCCTTAGACATCCTTAAAAATACACAGAGGGTTTTAAAATGCTAACAAAATGTTTTCCATTTGAGTTTAAAGGCTTTTCACAATTACCTGTGTAATGGCATTTATTGGAGAAATTATGTTTTTGTAAAATGCCTCGAGAGATTTGTCGTGAATTGGCGATATATAAATAAACTGAGCTGAATTGAACTGAAAATAGAAAACATTACCCTGACCCATTAATCATATTATTTTGGCTTCGCTCCATTTTATCCTGACACATGCCCTAAATGAAGTGCTAGGATGATGCTACTTGCTAAGTGTTCAGTGGACAAAAGTAGTAAGAAAGAGGATGGTAATTATTATAAATGGTCCCCATTAATGCACCAGTTTACTGTTATCACGCCAGTTTGCTGGTATAATGAGAACAGCTTATGTCTCAGTGTGCGGCTTTAGTGCAAGACGTGGGGGCAGGAGGGGGGTTTGAAGGTTAAAAAGGACGAGGCCTGCTCGGGTAGGCAGCAGTAAATGTAATTAGATGAAATCCCAGGAAGAGCACAGCATGGAAGAGAGCGGGTTAAAACACAATCCTACCCGGGATGCTTCTCCAAGCTCTCACTTTTCATTGAGATGGGCCTGCAGCACAATCGGCATCTCAGTGACTTGCTGTCATCCTGTAATTACAGTTGCACCATCATAAAAAGCAGCCAGGTAATTTATTTTAATTATACAGGAATGAGTACAGCAGTTAGAAGCGTCATGGCCTGACATACTGTACATAACATGCAGTAAAATTGTCAGAGACGTGTGCGTTAGAGTCTCGTAATTGATCGATGCATACAGTGAAGGACTCGGTCCTTTCTCTTGTGCGAGTGTGTGTTTGTGGGGAGGGGGCGGTGGGACTTTGTAAATTAGTCAATAAATTCTCATCATCTGCAAGCTCACAGAGTCTTTATGCCAGAGTCAATGGGCCCCAGCACCCATCCAATAGTATGTCCAGGTAAACGGACACAAATAGGTAAACTATGCATGCATGGAAACGTACTTACAGCACCGTGCACAATATCACCCCTGGTAAAGATGAGCGCAAAGCCTTAAAATAAATGCAGGTTTTATTTATTTATATATAAAAGTTTTATTGCTCCTATGGTGTTGTTCATGGTGGCAGCACGTTGCAGCAGCTCTGTTATGTTCTGATTTACTCTTTTTGTTGATTTTTATTCATCATTTTCTGGGTTGCAGCATTGGATGTTTGGATAATTAATACCTTTGGTTTTGGATTTTGTGCAGATGGAAGGATTTTCACTCTTTTTCTTTTCCTTTTTTTAACTCTCAGGCAGTTGCTATGATGCATTACTGTGGCAATAAGGTATTGTTTTTACAAGTGGGAGCAGCTGAAATAGCATCCCATAAGCTCAAATAATACTCGAGCTGCAACCCAAATTCCAGAGCAGTTGATGGATGCAGAGCAGGACTAAAGAGCAGAGAGAAGGAGGAAGTTAAAATCATCTCTTCCATTGATTATGATGAGGAACAATCGCATCACCAATTTCAACGTCTTTGTAACCGGCCAGAGATTTAAAGAGGAGCGGCAGAGAAAATGAGGTGTATTAACAGTGCTTGCAGACAACTGATGGTATCATCCAGATCACGTTACTCTGAAATATGCCTGTCATTAGATTGTCACAGAGCAACAGTCTTCAGACAGAGGCCTCTTCAGATTCAGTAAGGCGGGACAAGGCATGTTTATTTGTATAGGATTATCAATACACAAGATAATTCAAAGTTCTTTACAGAAAAAGGATCTGGGATAAACAAATTTATATTAAGAACAACACAAAAAAATAATTGCAGTTTTAGCCAACGGAAAAGAAAACACTACGCTGCAGCTATGAAACAAATATGCAAGATAGTGTAGATTTAGTGGCAGTAAACAAACATTTGTTCAGTCCTGATTTAATGAACCCATCAGTTTCTGTGTATCTCTCTTTCTTTGAGCGTTTGTTCCAGAGTTAAGCAGCATATAAACTAAACTTACCCTCACCCCTCCCTTTTACAGGAATTAAAGAACAGAGAATGTAATCTGACAATCAGTTCTAAAATGTATTTACGACCAAGGCCATTCAGTATTTTAATGGTTCAAACACGATATTAAAATCTATCCTTTTAGCAAACAGTGAGCCAGCAGTATAGTGATTTAGGGTTGGCTTTAATATAGGCCATTTTTCTGTCACTGATCAGAACTCTGCTAGCAGCATTTTTGGAGGGGCTGCAGCTGTCTGTTTGACTTTTATAAAGACGTCAACACAATAACCTAACCAACTAAGAAGAAATATATTCACCAGTTTTTCTGTTTCCTGTTTTAACAGGACACTATTTATTCAACTAATGATTTAAGATCCAAGCAAGTGTAGGAATATAATTTATTGTATTCCTAATATAATAAATTGTGTTATTGAAATTTTGATCTGAGGTTACAATAACAGCCAGATTTCTTGCATTCTTTGTGGTTTTAAGGCTTATTGAATGTAGTAGAGTTGGGATCTCCAACATATCTTGGAATAAGACAAGACTTTTCTTTTTTATGGCATAAAGTCAGAGGAAAATTATGGACACTCCAGCTCAGTTACTATACATGTGGTGACATAGAAATATAAAATTGTGTTATCAGAACAAACATAAGAAATGTTTCAGATGTTACTCTATTATGTGAACTAAGTGGAGAATGCAGATGTGGAATAAAACAGGCAGGTGAATCTTGCCTTGAAAAATCCCATATTTGATCTGCGTTTGCTCAACTTTATATCTCATTATAAAAATATAATTATAATTATGTAAAACACAAAGAAGCCCCAGTTTACATAATAAGTTCTTATTCTCCTTCTCTGTGTAAAAAAAAAAAAATCTCACCAGCACAGCTACTATGATGCAGGGACAAGCGAAAAAAAACATACAGAGCATTGTTTTTATGGCACAGCATCCTGGTTTCTGTCAGAGAACTCTAAGCAGCTTATCCAAGTTTTACTAAACAGTAGAAGAGTCTATATAATTTCCTGGAAGCAGAAGGGAATATCTGTCCACATACCCATGACACCACAAAAACAACCAACAATAACCAAGAGGATCTTGCATGGATAAACATTTAGAAATAGGCCATTAAAAGCTACTTAAAGTGCTTGCAGTTGTGAATGCGTGCATGTAGAGTAGAGGAGATATGTGCCCAAGCCTACTCCCCCCCGTCCCCTCGCCTTCACGGCAGGCAGCATTGTGGCAGCCTGACATGGTTTATGGCCCCAGTTGCCCTCTCTGGCTCTGTTTATGGATTCCCATAGAAAAAAGAATCATGGCCACTCCAAGGAAACCCAGCCAAAAACAACACCTCCACCATTGCACTCTTGCCTGCCTTTGCCATAACTCAACTCACTATTTATGTCTCTAGAAAAAGGAGAAAAAACTTTTCATAGTAATGACATAAGATGACTGTAAATTCTGATGATAATGTTTAATTTTTTCGTGTCATTGTAAAATAAAAGTGTCACCACATGTGTGTGGTTTATTGGATGTCGTTATAAGTTGGTAAAAAAAAAAAAAAGAATGGGATTTTCGTTTTTGAAAAGGAACAGTGCAACCCCCATCTCCACCCTGCCATCACAGGTCTGATTTCACAGAACCATTTATTTCTCAGTATACCTGTAAGATTTAAGCTCATGAAAATGCTCAACTCTTCTTGGATAATGAAATCATACCACCAAGGGAATTGTTTGCTGAAGAAATATTCCTTCATCTGATGTGTTTTGCTTGGGCTTTTTTCTATGTTCCCTTGCTTGTAACTCTTTCCAGAAAGCATTGAATTGGAAGATGGTCGAAGAAACTCTTTACTCTGGGTTTAAATGCTCCATGACCATGCCGTGTTTCTTCCAGGCTGGAAAAAAAAAAAAAGCCCTCCAGCGTTAAACCTTGTTTAGGTTTGCTCTGCTGCAGGGGGAATTCCAATGTGTTCTGAACTTGCACAACTGGGGCACATCTGGTTGAATGGGCTGAACTGGACTCTGGTTTACCCCCTGCTTCAGACCCCCACAGGCAGGCTGTAATCCAGAAGGCTTGCCACTAATGGAGTTGTGTCACAAAAGTCAGAGGCTACTGCTGTTATCAAACAGTCAGCACAAATGCACACATTTTGGTGTAGATATGATGCAAAAGAGCCCTAAAGAAGGCCCATCAGTCAGTTTTTATAGTAAACAGTCAACATCAGACACATGTATGGTGGTTGTAAACCTTTATGAGGGCTATTCCTTAGCTTCAACTGCATCTGGAAGAAAACCAAAGAAACATTTATTTATTTATTTATTTTTGTAGTGGAGACTAAGTCCATCCTTCCTCGTTTGTTAGTTTGCTACACAATTTGCATTTTTCTTTTTCCCTTTGTTCATCTTCGAAGATTGCAAAGAAATGGATTTTCCCTGCATACCTCCACCTTCACTATATTTCCTTATTCACTTTTCCTCACTCTCTTCCCCTCCTTCCCTGTGGATTCCCCCAACCACACCAAGACACCGTTAACAGAGCAGCCCAGACAGATTTACAGCCATCGTCTTTCCATTGGCCGCCACTGTGACAGCTGAGATTTAACGCTGCCTTCTCATTGGCCAAGGCGGGACAGGTTAATTTACGGCTGTACTGTGATTTGATGCCTCCTGCCTTTGAAGTGAGTTACTGCTCTGTCGCTCATAGGACACAGAAACGGTGTCAGGTTGCAATCGTAAAAATCTTATCCCTGAAGGGAGGTGGCACTGGAGTACAATAGTCCTTATATCACTAGAGCTTCTTGCAAGCATCGAGATACAACAGAAAGAGAGAAGTGTCCAAGTACCAAGTTGTTCATTTGGAAATGTTTTGAATAAAACATCATGTCTGTACCCAAGAGAGGAATTCAATTATGATGCAAAATGAGGGGAAAGGTGATTTTTCATGTCAGCAGACTCAAGAATGTGTTATTCCTGCCTCTTCTTTTTGGACCTGAACGTACCTTTATATTGGCTAAGTTTCCTCCACTCATTCCAAATACCTCTAACCCTTTTGTTTTTATATATAACTGATAACTTTTTCTGGATTTTAATCCTTAGCAGTCTCTATATCAAGCATATGCCACTACTTCCTTGTCTGAGAACCAGAAAAGGAACGCTAATACTGCCCCAAGGCAGTATTAGCATTGCGGCCTTGAAGCAAGAAGGTAATGTGTTCAAATCCTTGCCAGAGGCCTTTTCTAAATGACCTTTACGAGTTATATTCATGCAGCATGCATGGGTTCTCTTTACATATTCAAGCTTTCTTTCACTGTCAGAAAGTACACATTAGGTCACTTGACCTCTCCATAATGGTTGGTCTTCTTTGTGTCATTCTGTAATGGACTGGTGACTTGTCGCCTCTCGTCTATTTCCTACCGGAGATAGGTTCGGCCTCTCCTAAACCCAATTGGGGTTAAGTAGATATAGACAATAGATGTACGGATGAATGCAAACAATTTCTACTGGTGAAACATTTTCAAGAACAACATAGTACATAAGGTAACCAGGAATGGACGATGTCCATTCTAGGTGAAATATTATTAATCACAATTTTCTCTCATATAGTGCTTATTTCAATATTTTTAGCAGATATATGTTTTAGTTGTTCATTTTTATTTAAAAAAAAGATATATTTTATTTGTCTGATAAGTGTTGGTGGCAGTGCACAAAGTGAAACACCTGCGTAAAATGAAGTTGAAAGTTTGCAAGTATACAAATATATGCAAAAAAAAAAAAGAGTAGATGGCTTGGATAGCTGGCTACTCTTGTTATTCATGAAAGGACAAAAGATGGACAAGTTTATCTTGTTCACTTTTGGGTCAAAAGACCCCAAAACAGCCAAGTAAATCCTTTTATCTCAAAATAGATCTGCAACCATGTACTTCCACAGTCATTTCCTATCTGCCTGTTATATCTGTTCATGTAACACCATCATCTATCTGGAGCCTATCTCTCCATCAGCCTGACAGACAAATTCAAGATGATGCAGAATGTGTCCCTGTAACGGCCTTGACCCAGGGAAATCTCTTAAGGGGAAATAGCATGGGGTGCGCCGCCTTGCCTATCAACCCCGAACAAATTCTTGCGGCGTCTACCCCTGAATTTCAACCCCCCACCCCACCCTCCACACCACCTTTTACTTTCACGCTTCACATGCCGAGGTTGTGTGCTCAAGTAGAAAATTGTTGGGGGAAAAAAAAGAGACCGAGGAAAGCCCTGGACTTGCCTTGTCAAGTGGGATTGCACAATTTCACGAAAGAACTTGATAACTTGGAGATTACACAGTTTGCCCCCCTGACATCGAGCCTTGCAAGAGAGAGAAAACAGGTTCTACATCTTAAAGTGACATGATCTCCCTGAACTTTAAGAGTGATGGATTGTCCGGCGGCACTTTTGAAGAGGCTGTGACAAATATGCCTGTATAGAGTTAACCATTACTGCGGGCCTTTCTTGTGGAATCATGCTGCTTTCAAACCTTTAAATTAATTGCTCTGACATGACAAACAAACACAGACTTTTATATCTTTAAATTCTTGAGTTATTGGAGACAATGATTCATCAGGAGTATAAGTTGTTTTACCTTTCACATTAAAGAAAAGGGGATTAGTAAACAACTTTCCTCCTTTAGTCATTCTTTGATATGCAGAATGTAAAAGTTGTGGCTCCTTGGAGATGTATGCCTTCCTACGGGACTTTGAGGATCGACCTGAGCTCAGATGTGGTTCTCTTAAAGTGAGGATAATTGTGATGACCTGAAAAAATAGCAGTCTGTTTTTCTCTCATCATGTTCTGGATAGTGATAGTGAGAGTAGCCAAGAAAGCAACTCAAGCAATGGTATAGAATCATCAAACACAATATAAATAATCTTGTGGTAGACATTTACACCTCTACCAAATGTCATGGAAATGTATCAAAAGGTGTTTAAGGTTCCCCACTGAAAAACAGAAACATTTCAATGTAAAGTAATAGGACACTTGCAGACATTACTAAACTAACAGTGATTATTTATCCCAGTCACATATAGATCTAATAAATGTTAGCCAGTCCACCTAGCAAACAGTAATACATATTTCAAGGGGTAAATTTAAAACTTGAAATAGCATCTGTGCAAAGAAAGGTATTTTTCCTTTTTCCCTGGGAAAATGATATAGATCATACTTATCCACATTAGACACATTTGCTGGCAAGACTGAAGTTGTCTGTGCCTGTATAAGATGTGCTAAAAATAAACACTTTGAGCTGACAGCGTTTACTGTCAGCTGCCAGATTTAATGACGGTTTCATTAAATCTGCACAAGGACATTCAAGTAGATCAAAATTTTGTTTGAGTCTACAGTTGTTAATGTGTAAAAGCAACAAATATGAGACTTAAGCTATACCTGCTGTTCATAGCCAGGTCCAAACAAGAAAACAGTACAGCTACTCAGAAATGGTTGATAACTCAGACACACATAGTTTTGTCAGTTTAATTTGACAGCAAACAAACTGCATAATTAAAAAAAGCAGTTATAAAGGAAGATAAGTCTTTGCCTATAGTGTACACAAAATAATACTAATGAAAGAACAACTTATTGAGAACGAATGGTGTGTTCAAATTATTTCACAAATTTGAAATGTCAAAGTTTTATTTCAAATAAATCTGTCCAAACGCTCCCTAAAGCCAGATCTGTGACTTGA
This sequence comes from Poecilia formosa, assembly GCF_000485575.1. NCBI lineage: Eukaryota > Metazoa > Chordata > Actinopteri > Cyprinodontiformes > Poeciliidae > Poecilia > Poecilia formosa. Next base: position 188,135 of record NW_006800019.1, on the reverse strand, counting down.
AAGGTTAGACATCCTGAGCCAACACTGAGTTCAACTTCAGTGTTGCCAGATATCATCAAGACGTTTTTCAGGAACAAACAACAGGCCTTGTTGTTTGTTTTTTGTCTGCAGTGGTTTTCAGCTCGAAACCCTCCGATGGATAGGATTTCTGTCTAGGTTTTTTCTTGTTTTTGAATCATGAACGCTGACATTAAGCGAGACAGTGCTTTAAGTGTTGTTTCAGTTTCTTTTGTGATCTCTTAGATCAGTGTTGTTGTATTTATGTAGTTATGGTTGGCCAGCCACTCCTCGGTTCACCACTTTTCCATGTTTTCTCTATTTGTAGGTAATGACTCTTGCTCTTGTTGAATATCTTTAATCAGTTCATGATGTCTTGTTTTTTTAAAAATATTTTAGCCTACTTCATTTTGTCAAACTATGATTAATTTTGCTTGATTTATACACTAATAATTTGCTGGTTAACCCAGACTGAATTAACTTGAATTTATATCTTGATTTAACGTACTGACAACTCAAAGTGATTTAATACAGTAAATTACATTTATACACCAAACTCAAACTCAACCGTCTTGAAGGCGCCAACTATTCCTATTAACCCCAAAACTTTACTCCTTCATTGGAATTTCTTTCTGATTCTCCGAACCAAAGGGAAGGCATTGACTACTCATAACGACAGCACATAAGCTCACTCCTAATGGATTCTGTCATTTATTATAAGGTAGTACATAAAGCACAACTGTTTATGAAAAAATGTTCAAGTGTAACTGGACAGTTCATCAATAAGAGTTGTCCTGATGCTGGCTTTCTGTTCTTAAAGGAGCAACAAACCTATATATAATGGTGTTTCAAGATGAAACTTTGCAATATTGGAAAGATTTCCTTGACAGTTGGGACATCTATCCTTGTAGGTTCAATGTCAAATAACAAGAGATCAAATTTATCTCTACAAAAAAACTTGGACTGGATGATAAAACATCAGACTAATGCTAAATCAGTTTTTTAGTCAGTACGCCCATAGTGTAATAAATAAATGTTAGTGTGTTCTGACTTCTCTGGAGGTGGATTGTCACGTATGAATATTCATGATCTTAGCACGTCTAAATGCAAGTAGGCCAGATTCAAAATTTTCCCCAGCCGACTGTCAGATGGGTGATAGCTTTCGCTTGCCTTTTCCTCAGTGCATGTTTTGAGTCCTGGGAGTGATACGCAGACACTAATTAATCTTGTTGAGTTACACTAATTAGAAAAGTAGTGGCACACATTTGAATATGGGACAGTTTGAGGAATGAAATGACTTAATGTTCCCATCAGAGACATTTTGCGAGGCAGACATCCCCCCGGTATATCTCCAAAAATGTTCACTAGATTTTAGTCTCTGCAGCTGTGATAACTTGCTATGATGGACATTGTCTGTTTTCAGACTAATGCCAAACCACTGCCTTTGGCTAGGACGCGTTTCGTTTGACCCAGATATTCTTCAGTTTTGCACTGCTAAAATTTTCATTTTGATGGTACACCTCTTTGGATTCAGCTACATAAATAATTCATTTCAGAATAATAGCCTCAAGTATAAGAGAATATTGCAGTATTTGGTAATCATTAATAAGTAATTTATTCCCATTCTCTCTGCTCCTTGTCTGAAAAAAACTTGGGATTTATGGCAAAGTACTTCATCTAATATCAAATAATTATTGAGCAAAAGTGTGATAAATTAGATTCATGTTATCTCATTTCTGCTGACATAGTTGATTTTAATGCAAAAAAAACAAACATGTGCAACAGTGTTCGCAGACATTTCCTTAATTTTTAATCCTCATTATTACTGATATTATTTTTGTTAGGTTTCTGAAATACATCCGTGAGGTCGGTATGAGTTTTCAAGGTCACGTCTGCGAAGACATCGAAGAAAATGGGAAAAACCTGGGGAGAGGAATTGAAATTTTAATGGAGAGCAGCGGCACCAACACAGCTGACGGCTATGTAACACCTCAGACAGCTTAAATATCACCGCTAATTAACACAGAGAGGTAGGCTGTCTCAGGCATGATGGATGCTCGGAGGGCGCAGATTGTTGCTTTCAACCAACCAGCGATTCCTTTATTAATCAAAGCGTGAGATGAAAAGGCTCTCCCACACCTCGGGGAGAGGAAGATAGCAGGAGCTATTGTTGGGAGGGTTTCAATCACTTGCAGTGAGCCCAGTAATGTGTTTGATCAGGGCACCGTCAAACATTTGTTGGGAGACGGAACGTTTTCTTGCTGTTTGGCGTTTGTTTCTGTAAACCTCTGAACCACCCGTACGTTAATGTGCCACGGCACAGGCAGCTTAGATTTACTGATTTGGAGGAAGTATTTTTTTTGTACACCTCTGACAGGAGGACGTAGAGGGCCAGTGTTTTGGGGGAGTCCTCCATGATGAAGGGAGCCACGCCGAGAACAAGGCGGCACTCCCACACATTCACCTTCCGACTGTGTGATCAGTCTGAGATGATTTCAAACCAAGATGATTTCAGCACTCTGTGCATGAAGATGGAGTGTTATCTCATCCTTTGAGATCTCCTCTCCATCTCCCTCACTTAGGTAGGGCCCATTGTTAAGTGCCAGGGGCCAGTGGGTCCTGTAAATCAGGCGGCGGCGGGAGGGGATGTCTCCCATGGGGGTGAGAGCGCACTTCCAGCAGCCTTCAGGCTGATCTCATCTTACCTTTCCTTATACTGTAATTAAAAAAGTCAATAGCAAAGAGGAAGGTGCTAAAGGGTATGATCTGCACTTCTTACCTTATGGCTAATATGCCAATACAGGACAGGACTTTTCACCTTCTTAGCAGAAGATTGTGAGTTTAACCAAAAGCATTTAGGGAGAAACATCCTCCTTTCTCTGCCTGGGTTCCCACTTAACTTAAGGGCAACCTATCAAATAACACTTTTCTTGATTTTAGTCAGTATTGCTAACTCCAGTTACATTTCACTCCAAATAAGGATGCTGCCTACACTCAGGTCAGATCACTCTTTCAGTGACTGTCGTCCAGGTAACATTTGATATCTGTTTGCTATCATTTCCATGTCGATGCATATCAAATTTTCAAAGTAATCAGAATTAATAAGCAATAAACATGTTCAAATATGCAAGTTAATTTAATAATAGCTATATTATTTCCCTGTGGCATTATGGCACACCACATCTTCAATTATTTGGATTCTAATGATCTAATAATTTTCTGAATTTAATTATGAACTTGTGTTAACTGTAAGCCCTAAAGAAAACGTAAAAAAAAAAAACTATATCATTGCGTTTGAGATAGATTTATGTGATGAATCACATTTTACTTCTTGAATTTAACTACAGAAATAAACTGGCGATGTTCCAATAAGTGTAAAAAAATATAGTTCGTTTTCCGAGCCAAGGGCAAAATACTTCCTGATTCCGCCTCTTCATCACTGGAATGAAAATAGGTCCTCATTTGGTCATGGCTGCCATCTACTGACGAAACTAATGTATTACTGATTTTGAAGAGAAGAAATCTGAGCTGATATCAAACTTTTTTGAACATCAGTCTGGCTTTTCAGAAAACTTCATGTACAGTAAAATAAGAAATCTTTATTGACATAGAGTTAACATCTGCAAATATCTTTGTTGCAGAGTACATGATCAGCTTTTACTGTTAAAAAAAAGACAACAACAAAGCAAAAACCTTTACTGTGAGCCGAAACTGAACATATTTCTTTTTAAAAGCAAATGCTGAAAGCCTTTACTCAGGAAACAAACAAAAAAACTTTACCAAAAATAAAATCTATACAAGCTTATTTCACAAATACATGCAAATTATAAAACAAAGAGTGCTCTAATCATTGATTAACTGAAATTTTACAGATGGTTGGTTTTACTTTTAGGAAATAATGGGACTACAGATTATACCTTTGTAAAAACTGATTCACTTTTTGAGTTTAGGCCCAAGAAACACTATTCTCTACACCTAAGTGTGTGTGTATGTATGTGTGTGTATATATATATATATACACAGCTTCATAAGCTGTAGAAAGTCAGTGATTGGTCCTAAACTCAAATCTACACTGCTAATATCAACAGAGTTACCTGACTATTACAACATTTTGTCTAAATAACTGTTAAAACTCAGATGCTGCCCTAAAACTGAAACAACATCTTCGGTCCAGTGATTACAGTCCAGCCTGAAGGAGTTATTTGCCAAAAATGATCCATCTTCACTGAAGATGCTTAAAGTTAAAGGGACCATAAAAAGAAACGACGCTGTAATCAAGTAAAAATTCAGTCAGGCAGAGGTCATAATTTCAAATCCATGGATGAATTCATGCCTTAAATTGATCTGCACTAAGATCATAAGCAGGATCTAACTGAGAAAATAATCTATACTTAAATAATCCATATGACCAGCACCTGTTTGATTCTATTCTGAACACTAAAAAATGTCCATCTGGCTAAGCTAAGTACCTTTATTAAGGGTAAATGTCTGTTGAAGTCACATGAGCCTCTGGTTAACAAACAGGAACAAGAAGACAGCAGTGTCTTCTAACAGAGACAGTAAACACAATGGATTTACATTTATTTTATGGAAGCACTTAGGAGAAACTAAAAAGATTTAGCAAAAAAATGTTCTAACATATTCCATCCAGTTACTCATGACTGCTGCTAACCACAGGTGCCTAAACATCTGGTTCCCGTTAAAACTTGTGAGTCGCCTAATTGCTACAATGGTGCGACAAAAACCACTGTAAAAAACAAAGTCTGTTTTTAATGTTTGGCAATAGGCGCTCCAACTCGTCTAATAAAAAGATCAATTAGATGTTAGTGTTTTTCAGGTGAATTATTTTTACACAGCCGTGATTGTGCAGCTGTGTTCCAGATGGGGGATAAGAAAATTAAGAAGCTGGTTTAGGGTAGTAGCGAACATGTTATTGGTGGCAATATCAGTTGCAATTAATGCGTTTGTCGTTTTGCGGTTTTTGGAGGAGCCGATCAACATCAGGGGAGACGTGGGCTGGTTTTAGACTCTCCAGAGAAAATATACACCACAGAGGGCCTAGGTTGGTGGAAAGTTTCAAAGGTGTTTCTGTTCAAGTAAAAAATAAAACAAAACAAAATAAAATAAACACTCATGAACACAGAGTCGAAAGGTGCCTTCAGTCAGGCTTGGAAACCAAATGCAGTGAGACTCTATCCACAAGGGTGAATATTACATTGGGACACAAAGCACAAATTCATAAAACGTTGGAAGAATGTATATTGAATTCCAATCATATGCAATAATAATATTGCACACACTGACACTACAACAGGGTATGCTTGTAATTAATGGTGCAGCTCTTGTTTAATTGGGTGAAAAAATTAATTTCCAGTGTGCATTAAAATAACAAACTGTCTTGGATGTCCCTCTTTTAGCTAAACGAGTTGATTTAAGTAATTAGTTTTGATGAACACCTCAGAAATTTGCTGTGAGCTTTATTTTAACTGTAGTGCTTTTGTGATGGATATCTAAAGATTTTGCGCTAAAATATACTTAAATGCGGTGTGGTTTTGCATGTCTTTCTCAGTAACACGTTCCTGTGCAGTGGGATGAGCTGCAAGTCGGAAGGAGATTTAAAAGGTAGAGACTCAGAAATTGAGAGTACCTAGCGGTGTCTTTTTCATTTTACTTATTGCCATAACCTCATGTTCAAATCAGTCCATTTGCTTTTGCTCATGTATGAGAACTCAACTACAATGAGGTGTTGAGAGCAAACTATAGTTTGGCTGTCTTTAGCTAAGGTTACTTTCAGAGTAAAACTCCCATGAGTGATGTCGTGAAGCTGCAGGCAGGTGTTAGGAAGCTGAGGGTCAAACAGTCAGACGGTTGCTGGAGGGATGAAGGGGACTCCAGGAAGCTGTATGGGCAGATGCATCCTGGGAGTACTGGTTTTCCTCTTTGCTCATGCCAGCTGTACACAGCCGCCGGTGTCTTAGCAGCCTGTCAGTCCGTGAAAAGTTCTGCAGAAAGCCAAACAAAGTTGCTGGTTCAAGAAAATGCAGAAGCCAATGGGATCTGCAGGATTTGGACTCTAGAGCATATTAAAAATCACTGTAATGGAAACTATTACAGACGCACCTGATGGCATCGATCACACTGGTACGGCTTCTCTCCACTGTGCACCCTCTTGTGTCTGTCCAGGTGGTACCGCTGAATGAACCGCATATCACATGCATCACAAGCATATGGCTTTTCCCCTAGAAACAATCAGAGGCGTGAGCAATTTGTCAGAATGCCCAAGAACGTCCTGTGTTCTGACCTATTCAAGTTACACACATTCATTTATGTTGCAAGTTTCACATTTTATTTTCCTGAACTCTGCTTTCAGGTGCTCACCTGTATGTGTGAGAATATGACGCTTCAGGTGGTAGCTGCTCCGGAAAGCCCCGTAGCAGTGATCGCAGATGAAGTTCTTCTGAACTCTTAAGGAACTGTCGTCGTCCATATCCATGTGCGGAATCAACACCTCCACTTTCTCTTTTACCTTGTGGGACGACTTTTTGTGTTTCTTCTTGGGCTGCAAATTCTGGTTCATCTGGACGTCCTTCCCATCGATAATCCTCGACGTATGATATTCCCCATCTTTCCGGATTAGCTTTTAAGACAGAAAAAAACATAACAGATATTGGATATAGTGGAAGAATACATTTGGGATAAAGGCAAGAATAAGGCTTGTACTGGCTGGATGCTAAAGTGGAGACAAATGATGGAAAAAAGTGCAGTAAAACAGTTCATGTTAACTCCAGAAATTAAATAATAATTTCATTTATCAAGGGAAAAATGTTTTTAACCAACATGGTCCTACATAAAATATACATGCTCCCTTTGTTTAGCCAGGAATTAACTTGTCACATTTTCTTGGTTCCACTTTACAAGCAGACACACCCAGGCCTTATTGCCATCTGACTTGTGCAATCAGGAAATCACTGAAATAGAACCTATCTGACAACATGAAGTAAGCTAAAAGATTTTAAAAAGTAGCACATTATGCATGAACATGGATCTAGATGACGTTTTGGAGTGGCACTGTAAAAAGTCGAAACTTAAATGAGATGATGTGACATGACCTACAGGGTCAGGATGGTTTGGATAGCTTTTTTATTTAATGTTTGAAATTAGCAGTTAAATAAAATTTGTTTTCTGCTTAAATTAAACAAAGTACAATTTTTTTCTGATTAATCGAAAAATCTTCAGCGTAACAAAAAAAAAAAAAAAGAAGCAAACGCCAAAGAAGGCGGTTAATATTTTTTCACAGTATGTCTCAACATTATAGCATTCTTTTAACGATTTACATTTCCATTGCCTAATTTGTTTTGCACAGAATCAGAAGAAGCAGCAGCAAAAAGGTAGATATGCAAACTTCTAAACACGGAGAGAGTGGTCTGTGTTTCTCTCACCAGCGGTGGAAGGCTCCCATCTGAAGCATGGCCCATGTGACTGTGATGGCCTTGTCCGTGGTGAACTTGGTGCCCATGATGGTTGAGGGTGTGCTGCGAGTGTGTCTGGTGGTCCTCAGCACTGGACCTGTGGCCATGACCTGAAGAGGACATCATCTTCTTCTGGCTTGGGATGTTGTTGGCTTGCATCAGGGCCATGCTGGACAACACCGCCTCACAGCCCAGCAACCCAGCCTGGCAACACAAACAGCAACACATCAGAGCGTTCCAATTTGGGTGGCGAGGTTGGAGGACTCCTCACGGAGACTTGGAAGCTGGAGGTGGGGGGGTTAGAATTAGGGAGTGACACAACAATGCAATCGTGATGGTGATTTTTGAAGATGAAGAGACTTCCACTGACCCATTTCATATGGTCTCGAACTGAATTGTTGGAATGGTGTGTCATCGCCGTGGTTTGAATGCGTGTGTGTTTGAGGGGATAGAGGGGGGGTGGGCTTCACTCAGGATGAGGGGGTGACAGGAGAGACCACAGTCCCCCCCAAATCATCAGGGGCCAAAGCCTGAAAATAAAGGCACATGGATGGATATGCAACCAAGTACTGAGATCAAACTTTACTGAGAGCTTCTTACTGGGTAAAGCAACCTTAAATGTTTGGTGCACATCTAAAGTTCACATAGATGAAACAAAACAGTAAGAAAATTAAATCCAAAGAAAAATTAAGAAAATAAAACACAAAATGAATCAGACTTGTTCTGTAACTTAGATGTGTAGCAAGCATGACAATGCAAAACATAAAATAAAAAATCTAATCAAAATCATTGTTTTATCTCTTTATCTGCTCTCAATATTACACTTTGATGGAATATGCTGAAAATGAATGAAATTCTAGCTAAACAGCTGGTTGTAGTTTAATTAAAAATGAAAAAGTTGAGATAGTGATCTCTGAAGCTTATTTTCTAATCCCATTTGTCAAGGTAACAAACAAGAAAATTTCCTCAAACATTGAGGAACACAAACATACACAGAAGACCAGATAGCATCCCAAGTAATTAAATGTCACCGTTTTTCCTGCAGTTTTATTTAAATGCAGGGGATTAGAGTTACTTGGATGATGGAGAATCTTCACAAACACATAGGCACTTATATGCAGGCTCTTTTTATAAACTAAATCAGGAAGCAGAGTATGAAGCAGAGTGCAGCTTCATACTGTTAGAACAGTCAGACACCAGTTTATGGGAACTGGCAGGAGAGCCATCAGCATGAATGGTTAAATGATTATGGTGGTGTATTTTATAAAAACAAAACAAAAACAAAAAAACACACACAAAAAAAAAAACTATTCTCAGAACGGGTAAAAACAACTGTTTTAAAACAAACATTTTCATGTGAAAACAGTTACAAACGACTAATACAAATTTAAAACGCTGACAAAAAAAAACCTCATAAGGTTTATGATGTTTTTCAGGTGAATCAAGATGTCACAATGAACTTTGTGACATCTTATAGTCTCAAAGTTAATTGCGTTTTTATTCAAAACGCCAACATGAAGCAGCTCAAAATTTTGAAGAATAAATTATTTTTACGTGTGTGAATAATCTTTTGCTGCGAGTCTTTTGTGGCATCATAAATTCACCAGCTTTTCATACCTAGTAGAGACCGACTTCTCAACCAATCTGCAGCTGCTTAAAGGCTTATGTGTACTTTAGCAGGTTATTGCATACTGAATCTTGTAACCAGGTTGAAAAAAAGAGAAAAACATTCAACCGAGCTTCGCTTATCGTTTATTGAATAATCATCTATGAATTCAGAGTGAAATTCTTGCTTCCGACAATTACATGTTTAAATGTCAAATTATTTGCCAAGAGATGCATGCAGTTTTCTCGTGTTATAAAATCACGATTCCTCGGCGAGCAAAGAATGAGACGGCGCATTAATAGAAAAAAAAATAAAATAAAATAAAATCGTTGATAACACAATCTGCATGAGTCTACTCGAACCACAGCAATATAGAACACACTGATCCTGCAGCTCTGCAACAATAAAGGTTTAGGAACAACTCTAGGGTAGCTACACTGGACCCCCACCCCCCGACACAGACAACAACAGCCAGGCAGCAGGCAGAGGCTGGCAGGGCGGGCTCAAAGCCTCCCTCATCGGCTACAGCAGCCAGAGACAGCCGAGCGAAACGTTACACGGAGCTTAGAGAGCAGCGAATGGAAACTGCTGCTCAGCAAGACACTTACCTTTCGATTTGTAAGGCTTTGGGGATTATTATTTGTTGTCGTGGTTCCAATTTTTTCTCAGTTTACAAACACTGACAGGAAATACTATCACCGGAAGTGCTCCCCGGAGAGAGCTGTGATTGGTCATATGGAGGAGCACGTGACCACTTAACCCGTCTTTGGTTTGGGATCGCAGAAAATTACGTGACCACGTATTCCTATAGTTATTCTTATAAAATTTCAATTACGGATGTTTATAAATGTGTTAAATTACATTTCACAGGATTTTTCCAGAAGTAAATTATAATAGACAAGCAATAAAAGCGAAGTAGGCAAACTAAAAATATACAAAATAAAGATAAATACAAATTGTGGGTAAAGGTGATATCTATTTATTTATTTATTTATTGTGTACAGTAGTACAGTAAGCTTAGTAAGTGATGATTAAGGATGTTTAATGTTTTTCCACAATTTGTGATAATTATTTTTGTCACAAATCATTTCCCAGTCTTTCAATTTCATCAAGGAAGAAGTCCATGTCTTTTTGGGAAACCAGTGGTGACAATATGGTTATGCGGAAAAAGTTGACCCTGTCTCCAAGAGGTTGGTAGCCGACCATCATGGTGCCTTGTTTCATCATACGTTCCTTGATTACTGGAGCCACCTATAAACAAAACCCAAATGTCAAAGAGATAAATAAGACACATTGGGGAACTATAAAATAAGCTAAGAATATTTTTTACATTAATACTTACATAATACATTTGGAAAAACTGTAATTTGACAGCTGAAAGCCTGACACATTATTCTTCAACCACCCACTGAAACAGAAACGCACCTTAGCCAGCTTGTTCTGGTAGTCTGCATTTTTTTCCTTTCCTCTCAGACTTGGCGGGATGAACCAGAAGCACACATTCACAAACTGCGGCTGTCCACAGGAGTAAAGTTTCAATATATGGTAAAAACATTTTGTTGAAAAATAATATTTTGCTGGATTTAGATGTGAACTTACATCCCCCAAAAGTTGGAACCCCTCTCTTTTCTTCATTTGATCCACCACATACCTGCAAAATAAAAAACAAACAAAACAAAAACAAAAAACAGTGAAAAACTTTTAAATTATTTTTTAATTCATTTTCTTGACTTACCACTAACTTATTTAAGCAAATGTAAGCAAGAAGAAACATTTGTTTTGGAATGTAATAATTATAGCCTGACGTATTTTCTAAATCTTTGGAAAAGCTAAAACACTTAAACTGTGAACCTATTTAACTAAAATTAAGTATGCATGGCAGTAACTTAGCTATTTAAAGAATAAATACAGATGTACTAAATCTTGGTCCACCTATTTTTAGGTTGTACATGCCAGGGTTCAGGTTTTCAGATAGAGAGAGGTGGAACATGTTTAAACTGTTTAAACATTAGCTTGTTTTAGTGACATTTTTAACTATTTTAAGGCAGAGTGTATTCATGCATTATTAGCTTTGACAGCTTTAACAAAAAAAAAAGAAAGGAACATAAATAAAACCAGATATACAGTAAGCCCCCCCACAAGCATTACTGCACCTGCAGGCTATTCAGAAAAATAAAATGTTTCACAATGTTTTTTTTGTTTCTTACCTTGCATGGAGAAAAGCTTTGTCTACACGCTGTTCCAGCCCAGCTGAGCCGACTGCTTTCCACATCAGCCACAGCTTCAGACAGTCCACCTTGCGGCTGCACTGCACAGACTTATCCCCAATGTCCAGATTCACATCATAAAATTTGTCTTGCTGGAACAGATATGTTGCGTTTGCACAGTGGCACTTCTTCAGTAAGTCCTGCAGAAACAACATTTGTTTATGATAAAAAGAAAAAAAACAATGTTAAGTAAAATGTTTAGTATGAATATATCATGCAGAACAAAACCCAACTGTTGTATCTTTAAGCAGCAGGACAGAACATTGCAGGCCAGCGACCAGCATCTTGTGTGGATTCCAGGCTACTGAGTTTGCCCTGCAGGTACACAGGTGCCAACACATTAACAAACACTGTACACGTAGCAAACCTGCTGACGACGTGACTGAAACCTCTGTTGCGCTGCAAATACGCAAATCAAAATACCTACTTTAATTTAGAAAAGCAATACTTTTTAAAACTAAATTAATACCTGTGAACTCCTTTCATCAGATGACTGTGTTTCTTGGAAAACAGCACGCTTCCTCCCCAGGCAGCCTGAGACAAGCGATTAAACAACAACAAAACGCCCCCACGCCCCCCATGATTTAAACAAATACAGCAAAATCAGAAAGCTTTGACATAAAGTATTATCTCACTGGAGGACTCACGTCAACATGCAGCCACAGCTTGTGTTTGTCACAAACATCAGCGATGAGATCCAGCGGATCAAAGGCCCCCTGTACCGTAGTGCCCGATGTGCAGCTCACAAGGAATGGTACTGCGCCCTAACAGAAGAAAACATTAACTCATTATATCTTGCAAAAGTATTATTACCTGGTGGACATTTTGACACTTTGACTTCAAACTTCAATTTATTTGATTAGGATTTTAGGGGACAGACCAACATTAAGTGTAACATCATGAAGTGGGAAGAAACAGTACAGATCCAGGGTTAAATGAAACTTTAGTGCCTTTAGGAGTTAGTCTAATTACATACTAGAAATTAGATTACAAGTAGTCCACATGTGTGTAATTCAATAAAATTCCAGCTGTTCTGTGAAGGCTTAAGGTATTTGTTAGATAACAATAGTGAACAAGCTTCAACATGAAGTCCAAGGACCACAGCAGACAGGTAAAGGGAGAAAGTCGTGAATTTACACCATCCCAACCAGGAAACATGATTGTGGCAGCTTCATGCCTTTCATCAGCAGGGACAGATAAATTGGTCAGAGTTGATGGTAAGAGAGATGGAGCAGGGTGATCATGGAACCATTAAGAACTCCAGTCTAAAGTCGATGAGCTTTAGACTGGAGTGGACATCTGCATTCAGGACAACAATTATAAAACATACAACCTGAGCTACAATAAAAGTGTGTTTATGTGTTACAATGAACCAGCTAAAGTACAAACCTAAATCAAAGTAAGAATCTGTGGCCAAGCCTGGATATTGCTGTTCACAGACAGTTTCTATCCAATCTGACTGAGGTTGACTTATTTTGGAAGAGAATGGGCAAAAATGTCAGTCTCTAAGCTGACAGCGATAACCCAAAACTGAAACCAAATGCAGCGAATGGTGCTTCTACAAAGTATTGACTGTGTTGTTGATTAAAACATCACATCACTTTTTCAAGAATCCTATTTGGAAATAACTTATTTTCCTTTTACTTCCCAGTTACGCAAGGAATTTGTGTTGGTTCATCAATAAACATCTCAATAAAATACAATGAAGGATGTGATTTCTATTATGTCATGAGGTGAAAAAGTTACAGGGTGGCAAATATTGCGCAACGTACATTATCTAAGACGGTCAAGGTTACAGTAGATTATACAGCAATCCTTTTATCTTACGTTTCTAAACATAAACTGAACTAGAGAACATTTACCTGAGATTTTGAAAGCTCTATTTTTTCATCCAGGTCTTCTGGGATCATGCGACCTCTAGTAAGTATAAACACATTAATGAGCAAAGCAAAGTCATAGGCTAACAATTTAATTTTAATTGCTCAGGTCTATAATGAATGTACCATAAAAGTGAGAGGGAATTTATTCGTTTGAATAATCTCTCTGATTATCACAGGAAGTAGATGTAAAATGAGCTCCACTGACACCATGAACATACATATGTCTGGCATTTTTGAAAATAAATGAGTAAGAATGAAAGAACAATTACCCATCATCCACTTTTACCAAGATGACATTGTCCATCCCAAAACCCATAAATGCAGCCCCCTTTTTCACAGAGTAATGGCTCTAGAAAAAAAAAATACACAAAAATATCATTAACTAGGTAAAATCAAGTTTAAGTTTCTGTTTATAATGCCTTTCTCAAAAATCAATAGTTCCAATGGATTTTGCCATGCCCTGACTGGTTTTAGGATAGAGAAGCTTTGCAAGAGCTACAACTTCAGCAAAGAAGTAAAAAACAAATCAGAGTTTCCAAGTTATATATAAATAGAAAAACAAACTTTGTGCTTCCTAACTTTTAGCCCGCCTTATGCATTCTGAACATCACTTCATTCTCTCAGGTATGCAGTGCTGAAAAGCCCTTCGTACCTCAGGGGATGTAAAGACAGTGAGTTGCGGGAGACTCCGCAGGCCCTGGCTTTTGACCTCTGGGTAGAGTCTGTAGCGTGCAAGGTTCATGGCGTACATGTTGGAGGTGGATCCTCCAGGGCAGAAAAGCCCGTCTCCTTCCGTCCAGCCCACCAGCGCACGAAGCCCTCTGAGCACCTCAGCCTCCATCAGCACAAAGACTGGTGCCACTTCATACGTGAAGCTATAAATCACATACAAAGTGTCTGATCGCTTTTGTTTTTATTGTGAGAGTTTTTATTATTGAGAGTTTTCATATTAAAAAGGGTAGAATATGTACTGCATGCATTACCACACTTTTCAGATTTTTGTTTATTAAAGAAAAATATTAAACTATGTCCCTCCCCACCCCCCCATTTCACAGTATATACTACTATGTGCTGGTCTATGACGTAAAATTTAAAAGATTTGCACTGAAATTGGTTGTGCAATTTGACAAAATGTAAAATAAATCAGGATACATGTAAAGTTTTGCAAAATAGTGTAAAAAAAAACAAACAAACAAAAAAAAAAAACAAATGCACTTTTGATCAGCTATTTAAAGAAGATCAATCAGCTTAAACCGAAAGAATATTCTCAAGTATTTGAGGCTGGAAGGACTCATGTCATAACCCTAATCTTTAGTCCCTCCCACATAATCAAGTCAAGACTGACTTTGCCATCCCAAAAAGTTAACAGTACCACCAGTGGGAAATAAATAAAAAAAAATCACATCTCCTATGGCTGTGACAAACTTTAGACTTAGCTGTATTCTTTGTCTCTTACAGATTAGTGTTGAGAGCCTCGGAGAGGAAACGTCCAGCCAAAGAGTGATAGTCAACGCCAGCAAACTGCTGATTGAAGAAACGTGGGTGACCTGAAAATATTATGAAACACTCCCATCAGAATCAACAAAAAAATAAATAAAATATGATTAATACTTTTGATCATCTCTGCCAGGTCTTACTTGTCTTAATGCTGTACTTGGCAACATCTCTTACTCTCTGCAGGAGGTTTTCCTGCGGCTCTCCCTTCTCTCTCAGCTCCAGATCCAGCAGCCGGGCCAGCTCCTCCGGCTCCCTCCATTCACACACCTGCACCAGGCGTACACAGATTGTGGCTGTTAGTTCAGAAAACCAGTTGTAATCCGACAGTTTGTATTTCTGGCGCTTTAATCTTCAGAGACCTTCTCTTTGACATCCGTGCCTTTGCAGAGCACTTCCTCCACAATAATTTTGAAGGCTTCGTGAAGGAAGAGTTGTCCGTCTGCGTGGTTGATCAGAGGATCGGTCAGGTCGCCAGTGGTTGGTTCCATTATCTATCGGTCTGCTGCTGTTAGAAGTTTACAAAGGAAGAATTATTGAAAGAGCTGCCAAACCTCTGCAACTGTTATAGATTGCACTAAGAGAAAGAGAGCAGAAACATTCAACAAACCAAAGGTGAGAACAACGTAGGAGGGACTCAACCTTTGACCCATAGCGAAAGTTAATTAATGATGTCTGAGAATAGTCCGGAGAGAGGGGCGAACAGCAGAGTGTAGTGACTTATTACATGTCTGTCACACAAATAAGTATATTTTAATTTATTTGTTTTAATTGATTCTCTTCAGTTCGCAACAAAATATGATTGAACTGTCAGATAACATTTCAGATTAGAAATTATGTTTTTTTTTTTTCTTTTTTAACTTTGTTCATGTTCTGAATGAAAAGAAAGTCAATTGAATTCCACTTATGGATCTGGAATTAATGAAAGTTTAAGATTGAGAAATGCTGTGGCTGCTTATTGGCAGTCCCGGGAAAGATGTCTTCAAATAAATTAATTAATAATTATTGTGAGAACAATTATATATATATATATTTTTTTTTTTTCAAAATCACTAGTACTCTGTTACATAACACACAATTGAAGCATATTTTCTTCTTTCTCTTTACAAAGCCATTTGAGGTCTTATTTTGAGCTTCCACCACAGCTTTTCTGTACTGGTAGAGTCCACATCAATGTGTAGTTTTCCTGATATTTCGATGAGCCATAAAATTTTGGAGGGAAAGAAGTCGGCCCATAACATCACAGATCCTCCACTGTGCTTACCACAGTGGGCATCGGGTGAATTTCTTTACTTATGCAGCTGGACTTTATTTGGCAGAAAAGCTCAATGTTTGCCTCTTCCTACCAAATCAGAGTTCCAGTCAAAATCTGTTCCATTTAACTTCTGATAAAACAGACTTTCTTAAAGTCATCAGTCATAAACAGCCAGTAGGTACGTAGACAGTCGAAACTATAATGGTGTCAAATTTTATTTGTATAGCACATTTCAGCAGGAAGGCATTTCAAAGTACTTTACATCATAACAAACACAACAACACAAAGTCATGTAACATAGAATCAACAATCAGAACATTACATTAAGTCAAGTGCCATCATGATATTGGTAATTGCTAACGTTTCAAATACAGCTCTAACCAGCTGGGTTATTAGTCGAGATTTAAAGGCACTCAGTGTTTCAGCTGTTTTACAGTTTTCTGGAAGTTTGTTCCAGATTTGTGGTGTAACATCATTATATTTTTGAGAATTTTTTTTTTTTTTATCTCACCGAATAATCTCTTGAAAATATATTTCAAGAGAATCTTTTAACATATTTTCCTTGCTAGATAAATTTAACATAACTTGTGAAGAACAATCAGTGATTTTCTGAGAATAAGTGAATTACGGAGAGACTATAGATTTATTAAATCATGATTTTAAATCATGAAAAAAAAAAAAAAAAAACAGAAAACTACATTTTGAACTTAAGGTCATCTTTGTCTGATATGAGACATTAAAGTGTGAAAAAAAAAAAAAACAGAAACAAAAAGAAATGTAATACAAAAGTATTAAAAAGTATAAAATCTTTACATAAAAGTCTATTCTTTTGTTTTTTGTGGTAAGAAAGCCACTCATCCCTGGGAAAAAAAACCTACATTTTCTTTAAAAGTGCTCAGGCTCTCTGAGGGAAGACCTCAGTCAGTCTCCAGTAGACATTCGATGCTCTCAGGAGGAACTTCTAAATCTTCCTGACTGAGGAGGGAGTGCAGGTTAGCGGCTGTGGCTTTTTCCTTCTTCTGATTTCTCCAGTAGATGAGCATGGCAAAGACTCGCTCCACGTAGGTTCTTTTCTCCTCTTCAATCTGCTCCAATTTCACATTCTTGATGCCCAGACCCTGTATGCCGATTTGCCTCCAATTACTGCCAAGGCCCTTAGCCACAATCATCAGCTGCTTCTCTGTCACCCTGCCACAGCCTGTGAAACAATAACCAGCAGAGCAGCAGATGTCGCGAAAGATGGTTTGACTTTTAGAGGGAAAACATTTCACTGGAAGAGGGACTCACCTTTGCGGAGGGCCTTTTTAGCTGGCGTGGGACCTTGTAATTCAGATTCTTCAACTTGTAAATGAAAAGATATGCTCATATTTGGCATCTTACAAACATTTACTGATAAGACTCTTGAAAACGCAGCTTTTTCTTTGTACCTGATAACGGTGTTTTCACACGCAGATCTTTAACAAAATCGAGCTTGGGAAATGTCTCCTGGATCTCTTTTTCCTTCAGCAGGTCCAACATTCCTTGCGCTGCTTCGGGCCCTCTCCAGATGACATGATCCAAAAGCTCTTGCACCTTTTCACTAGGAACTCGACACGACTGAATCTTCTCGTAGCCCTGATCTGACACCAGATAGCGGGAATGTGCATGCTGCACAACAAAATCCGCGTCCGCTCTGAGAATCTCTATCAGCGTCGCCTTCTGGCCTTTAAGCAGATGAACTACATCTGCAGCTTCTTCAGCCATGGCTGATCGATCCAGTGGGTAAATAATGGAAGGCATGCAATGAGATAAGATTATTAACAAAACGTCAGTTTTACAGTTTACACCTGCATAAACACCTGGGGTTTACGCAGGTGTAGTGAAAATGTTTAAAAATGTTTAGGGGATTGGAAATACTGACTAAAACTTGACTCAGGATAGATTTGTGGAGCAAATGCTGCAAAATGAGATCCAAACTGGCAAAGTTACTGTTTGTTTAACTAGAAACTATAAAAGCTTCAAGAGTTTGTAAAAAATGAGCTATAGGATTACTTATGAGTTTATCCCACATGTACAACCTTGAACAACACCAAATGTACTAAACATGCAATCTCTCCAACAGAACACCGCGTTTTGTGTTGAACAGCTGATGCATTTGCAGCACCGATTAGCTTTTGATTAGATGATGGATTAAAGTTTAGTTTGTGATTTGTAAAACCTTTAATTTGTGAAAACCCAAATAAATATGTCATCACTCAAATCTTGATTGATTTTTCTACACATGCTGTGTAGATTTTACAGCCCACTTTAATTACTGCATTGCACTATTTTCCAATGTAATGAGACCTGAAAAGATCTTTACCTTTTTCTTGATGCTCACTTCTGGATCAACACCTCCTCAGTACCAAAAATTAATAGATTATTTTTAATTAAAACTGTTTTGTTTTTTTATCCTTGATGAAGAAGTTCAACGAATGGCTGTGCCTCTGTCTGCTGTCGAGTAAAAAGATGCCAGATGTTTTTTTGGTCCTACTTACTACATTAAAATAAAAAATAAATAAAAAGAAGAACCTCACACAAATAATACAAAGGAAACTACTGTGTTGTAACAACATTTTTAATTGAAGATTTATATCTGAAAAAAATCATTTTAAAAAATCCAAAGAGTGTAAATTATTAGCTTACCGCAGGGCCAAATCTGTACCATTCTTGAGTTGCAGCCAAGGGGCCACACAAATTTATCCCAAAGGCCACAAAAGGCCCACTAACCGCACTTTGTACAACCCTAGTGTAGAATAACTCTATCCAGGTCTGAACTACACAGGTGATAATAGTTTTCAAGCTGTTTTTTTGTTGTAATATAATAAATTCAACAGCAGTTTCACATATTGCTAACTGTGTTTTATAGAATCTGTCAATGTGAAATATTACAATCCAAGTTTGAATGGAATACCCCCCGAAATGTGGTCAAAAGCAAAGGAGCAACAAAACAGCTTTATTAAACCCCCCGGTTGGTGAGTTTTCACAAATGTAATAAACGAATCACAAACCACAAACTGTTTAATATATTCTTCATTGACTTAACACGTCAGAACGTTACAAGGGTTTTAAACAAAATCAAAGGTAATAGCGGAGTGGCCACTTCTCTCATGCACAGAATCTGAAACAGAAAGTGAAAGCTTCGGGCTTTAGGAATGTTTTATATGCATAACATGCGCTGAGCCATTTGTCTCTCCAACAGGAATCATGACAATAAGCAACAAACAACGCTTATCTAAACATCTTCCTATTATTTACCTCAACAACAGCTTCTGCCAAAGTGGAGGGAT
Organism: Poecilia formosa; assembly: GCF_000485575.1. Classification (NCBI taxonomy): domain Eukaryota; kingdom Metazoa; phylum Chordata; class Actinopteri; order Cyprinodontiformes; family Poeciliidae; genus Poecilia; species Poecilia formosa. The sequence continues at coordinate 168,859 of NW_006800019.1, read as the reverse complement.
ATTAGGACCTAACTTTTCGCTCTCTTTTTTCCCCCTTCTTCGTCTTCTTCTTTGATCTCACAGGCGGTTGGCAAACAGCTGAAAGTGAACATTACCGCCACCTTCTGAATTAGAATGTGAACCAGCATGGAAATCTTTTATTCTACTGAAAAGTTATGTTTTTTTTTTTTGTTGTTGTTGTTTTTTAAAAGTACTTATAAAACACCGTACTTCAAATATGGTCGAAAAAAAAAGTTTGTTCATGAAACTTTGAAAAATATCTGTTTCTCTGTGATATCTTATACATCCTCTAAGTGCACGTCTCCTGTGATTGACCACACTCGGAGTTCTGTGAATTGGCTTACAGTTCTGTCCAAACCACAATTCTAATTTGTAGCCTCCTCTTTTTTCTCCCTGAAAAAAAATATGTTTTTTTGACTCAATATCACTATACTCTTTGTCTCCGTCAAACAGACTGATAGTTTTGCAGGTGTTTGCTGCCACCTGGTGGGAAAAATTACCCATTGCAGGTACCCTGCATGGAAGTGCTCTCTTGAACTCTTGGACCACAAACACAACATCCACATAAAAAACAAATATAAAAAAATAAATATCGTTAAATGAAGAATGATGAGTAAAATGTGGTCAAAAACAACAAAGTTAAATTTATGTGTACATTAAAAATAAGTTATAGAATTCACGCTAAAACTCAAAATAGCTGCTAGCACATTGTGTCAGTTCTGGATGTGCTGACTTGTACAATTTACAGCATTTTTTTTTAAGGAAATGCTAAGTGACTGCTGGATATAAAAGTAAACAGAAATGTTAGGTTTTTAGTTGAGGTATTTTCTCTTTAGTGATTTTTAATACCTTTTTTTTTAACAAATCCAGCTATCCATGTGCCTATGACTTGTTTGAATGCTTGAATGTCATTTTGCCTGCAAACAAATACATTTTTTATATATATATTTTGTCACATCACAACCTCAAACTTTTGTGCATTTTATTAGATTTTTTTTCATTGCTGACCAACACAAAGTAGTGGATAATTATAAATCAAGTATAAATCACTTTATTCTTAAGCTTTAAAAAAAAATCTGAAAAGCAAACTCACATCTGGGCATGAATTATTCTCAGGTAATACAGCCCCTCTGTGAGAGACCCAACTGAAAATACTCAGCACCCTGTGCACCCCTTCCCCACCTTCCAGCAGGACCTCTATCCTAAACATGCTACCAGAGCTACAATATACTTATTTATGTCAAAGCATGTTCAAGTTAAAATGGCCTAGTTAAACTCCAGATTCAATTAGAAAATTGTGGTAAGGCTTGGGAATTAGTATTCACAGACACTCTCCATCTAAGATGCCTGAGCTTTAGCTGTTTTGTGAAGACAAATGGACAAAAGTTAATAACAATGTTCATAGCTGGTAGAGAGAGACATGCCACAAATGACTTGCAGCCATAAATGCAAAGAAATGTGGCTGTATAAAGTAAAGCTACAAGAAGCGTAAATTAAAAGGTAAGTCACTCTTCAGAATTTTGTTTGTTAATAAATTAAAAACAAAACAAAACTGAACAGCATGTCATTTTCATTCCTGATTATAATTATATGTTACTTTGTCTTGGTCTGTTTCATCAAATCCCGATAAAATACACTGAGATTTTTTGCTAAGATGCAAGGAAATGTATCTTAGCATTTCTTTGTATGACAACTTCTGCGAGGTACAGTAACACTAGAACTATATTTATTTATTAGTCATAATAAATAAATTATTTATTTATTTATTAAATAAATAAAGAGACCCGATGGCAACAACTGCATGTCTATTTATTTGTTGCAAATAAGCAGACACTCTTATTAGAGGATCTAACACTCCCTGCTGCTCTCATCGTCGTCGATAAACTGTGAACCAAATTTGGCCTCGGTTGACACAACAAGAAGCCGAAGCATTTGTATCGACACGGAGCAGAGCGTTATGGCTCGTTCTGTGGAAATAGGATTCAGCAGCCGTGAATAAATGCTAGATTTGTATTGAATGAAAACAAGAGACTCCCTGCGTAAACACTAAATAGAAACTGTGTGCGCTTTTATCTCTGTGCATGAAAGACACAGGACCCATGCAGCAGCACCATCAAAGTTTAAGGCCTCTGACTCCAACTGGACAACCAGGCTTCACATACCGACGTTCACATGTCTGCTTAGCCTATTTACCAATCTTCTGCTGCGGGAAATGACAAATCAATATCTTATTCCAGGGCAGGTATTTGCTTTGTGTGAGAGGAGAAGGCCTCCAGAGTCCTTTTCATCCAGACACAGTATAAACACGTTGAGTCACTCTGTGTGTGTGTGTGTGTGTGTGTGTGTGTGTGTGTGTGTGTGTGTGTGTGTGTGTGTGTGTTGTGTGTATGTGTGTGTGTGTGTGTGTGTGTGTGTATTAGCTGTCTGACTAAATCCAGTTTTCTCAGTGACTACAGTGGGTGGAAAGAGCAGAGCGAATAATCATTTGTTCTTCTTATTTATTTATTTTTTTCACCACCCATGTGAGAGAGTGCTGCATAAGAGACAAATGCACAATTTAACTACCTATATGCACTTCTAACGGCCTCATTGTGAGATAAAGTGGAGTTTCTTTCCAGTCACACTCTTAAGAAGACGCGCAACTGGAGCTAAAATGCGTTATTCTACTGATCTAAGAGGATGCGTAGACATTCAGGGCCCTTTCATGCCACACGCCTCATGCCTCTGAAGTCAGTTTGCATCATATTACTGCAACACGAGAAAAGCAAAGACTGTATAGGATATGACAATGAACTTAGTTTGCCGCTGATCAAGCACAATCCCACTCCCACTACTTTGCTTTTCAGGCCCCATCACACTCTCTTTCTAGTGGCAAACTCCACTCATATGTGTGTGGATGGTATAATAGCTCACGCTCTCGACAGCCCTGATGGAGAGTGATGTGGTTTCTGTATGAGCTGCTCCAACTCCTCACCACAGACCTCTGCACCTGGAAAATTGGGATTCTTTTATTTCAGATTATGAGATGTGCATGGGAGTGTGTGTGTGTGTGTGTGTGTGTGTGCGTGTGTATGCGTGTGTGTGGGATCATTAATACGTGCATACATACAATCCAAGAGTGTGCCAGCGCAGCAGCTTATCCTATTCTTGCCATAACAGAAAAATTTGATTTGCATGTGAAGTCACTGACGAGGGAAATCACTTTCTCTCCCGTGCTGAGAACCACAAGACGTTGCATCTTTTTATGGCACAAGCATGTGTGTGGAGTCTGGAAGAACACAAAAAGGGACCTTTATGTGGAGGCAAAGACACACACCAGCTAAAAGCTAAATTTAAATACAATTTTCAGAAAGTGCTTTACTTCATAAGAAGCTCTAGAGAACCCTCGCCATCCGCAATCCTTGCAAAGTTTTCACATTTTATCAAAATCGATGTGTCATATTTGGATTTCATGTGACAAACCGACACGAGCTAACAGATAACTGTAATGTTTAGGGAAATTAAAAGTTTATTTAAAAAAAAAGAAAATGGTCAAATGTATTTTTATTCAGCTTCTTTTTCTTTTATACCACCATATGAAAAGCAATCCAACAAATTGCCTCACCAGACAAGTTGGGGATAAGTTATTGGAGAAGTTCAAAGAATAGTTAATGTATGAAACTATATCTCAAGCTTTAAGAATTTCACATAGATCCTTAAAACCTAAAGGTCCAGTCAACAATATGAAAATTAATTAATCAGAGAAGTAGCCAAGAGATCTTTGACAAATTTGGAACAGAGCAGAGACCCACAGCTGAGGCGGGAGAAGCCGTGGACAGAGCTTCTCCCGCCCGTTCATTATACACTCCACAAATCTGTGCTGATAAAAAGATGACAGAATATCCTTTTCCATAGGAAAATAATCCTAAACATAAAATTAGATCTACAGTTGAATAGTTTTAGACTAAAGCATATATATTATTTTAAATTGATGTGCACAGATTTTCTCCATGTAATCTGACTGAACTTCAACTACTTCTTCAAATAAAGGATGGGCAACAAATTCAGTTTGTCGACAGCTCAAAAGATAAATAAGCACAACATTTTTAATACTTTGAAAAATTGAAAAAAAAAATATATATGTATCCCTACGTGATGTCTAATGCATATAATACTTCAAAATTACTTTTAGACACTTTTGCACGATACTGTAACCGTGCATTTGTAGAGATCCTACAGCAAAGCTTCCCTCACCACTTGTGTGACCTTATCTACTGAAAGATCTTTGTGTGTACGTTTAGACTCCTTGTGCAGTTCTAAGATCAATTCCCCCATGCCCAGCTTCTAAAACACACGCTTTGTGTTGCACAGGAAGCCCACATAGACATAACCACCCCCCTCTGTCAGGGTGACTACAGCTGCAGCGAGGGGACGGCCATGTGTCTGAGCGACTCTGACATGTCTGTTTGTTTAACATGCATTATATATGAAAGACCAGAGTGAGTGGAGAAAAGATCACAGCAGCAGGTCAGCAGGTGGGAGGAGGAAAGTGAGCCCACTAAACAGAGTAACTCTGAGAAAAGAGTGAGACGGGGGGCGGGGGGGAACAGAAGCAAAGAAAATATGTTATTTATAACAGAATGAAAGCTATAGATGGAGAGTTTCAGTTTCCTGCACGTGGAGGCTACCTTTAATATTGTAATCTTGAATTACTCTAAACTCCACACTTCAGAGGAGAAGGTTCTGATATCATGTCATATAAAATCTCCCATGTTAAATTATATGTGGAGGGACTGTTCTTTATGGGAGGAGGACCATTTGCTAAACAACTTATAGATCGAGCCCAAAACGTGAGTGATGTGTCCATTAATGCTGATAGAAGTGTAAATAATTGATACGTGTGAGTGAACGTGCTTTCCGCCCTCACTTTGAGAAAAATGTGAAACAGAAGAAGCATTTTCCCTCCCTTTAATGTAATGAATGGAAAATACAGTGTGTGTGTGTGTGTGTGTGTGTGTG
>NW_006800019.1:132167-162676 GCF_000485575.1 Poecilia formosa | reverse complement strand
AACTTGGAGTTAACTCTTTTTGCCCAGGGGCACATAGACATGTGACAGGAGGAAGCTGGAAATCAAACCTCCAAGCTTCCCGACTTCAGGACTACCCACTGAGTCGGAGCTGTTCTTGGCTGAGCCTCACATCTTGCGTGCTGCTACAATCTTTGCTGAAAGTCCCTGTGATTGCAACTGTAATTCTAACACAGAGCAGTTTAATTGCCTTGCAAAATTATCGATTCTAGTTAAACCATTCGACGTTACGGCTGCAAAACTCGAGGTGGTTTATCGGTATTTTAAGTGACAGACCAACACAAAGCAGTGTGTAACTGAGAAGTGTAAGGAAAAGGAGGCATGACTTTCAAAGTAGACTTTCAAAATATTTTACAAATAAACTTCGAAAAGTGTTACATGCATTTGTTTGCAGATCACCTAAATGGAATGTAAATTAATGTAGCAAACTGCCCTCATAGATCTCCTACAAACACGTTCTCAAAATACCAATAGTTGTAAGTGCTGTAAGTGCAGCAAGCCATTCAATCTACAAATAGATTCATCCCCCCTGATCTACTCCACGATGCGGCTCTGCTGTGGATTGGTCAAAAACTGCAAATCATTCTCGTTTCTTGGTGTTATTTTCCACTTTCTTTCTTTTTTGTTGTTTTGCTAAAACTGCTTAAGCTCAGCCTCATCCACAGTAATGTCAATGTTTTTTTTTAAAAAAACTTGGTTTGGGCTGCATCTCACCAGAGAGTCACATAAAAAAATAAAACAGTTTTGCTGATATTTTATTAACAACTCTCCATTCACGGTGCATTCACGTGTGCATCAAAAACTATGCAGGAAATAAGTACGTTGGGCTCTACTTCCTGAAGGTTCTCGACAACTAGAGGCCGTAGCAAAAGTAAAGCTGTCGTGTGTTCTTCCTTCTCTATCCTCCTCTGTTCTGACTCTGATTCCAATAAGCTATGTGAAAAAAAGGAAAATGGAAATATAACTCAATTACATCAGTTCTATGATTAACTAGTTTATCTTAGGATAAAATATGAAACTAAATAACAGATTTAAAAATAATGTGTGTGTGCATGTGGAAAATCTCACCAGGATGTGAGCTGGCATCTTAGTTAGCACATACATGAAGTCTGACGCAAATAAAATTCAATCTGCAATCCTGCTCAGTGCACATTGGTGAACATATTACAGTATGAACGTGATGAATACATCTAAAAATAAAATGTTCAATCTGTACATGGTATTGTTGTATTTCGGGATGCAATTTAAATTGTAACCATTAAAGCACTTTTTCTTGAAAGTCTAAATTACCAATTAGGTCATCTGATCTGATCAACAGAGGGGAAAAGCACTTATTGCCATGAAATTAACATTTACAATTGCATAGTTTTTCCATCATAATAGTTACACAGCCAAGCAAATCGTCTCCAGTCTTCCCCAGTCAGCACTCAGCCACCACCCCTTTTTACTGTGGATGCACATTTCTGTTGCTGTCACAACGTCCTAATAATCCCATTAGTGCTGGGAAAACGGATAAATCTATGACAGGGTTTAAAAGTTCAGTGAATACACGTAGCTGGGTGCACTTCTCCGGTTTTCATTCTCCAAAACATAATTAAAATGGAAAGACTGATGCCTCTGAGTTATTTACTAGTGTGTGTCTGAGACAGTATACGTTTTAATGCTTTGAGCTGGTGTCTGTGTCCCTGTGATTTGAAGTGCTTTTGACAGTGTCGCTCTCTTCTGTCGTGTTAATATTTGTACTTGCGCCTGGGTCTGTGAATGTATAATCATTTCTGGTTGTCATGATGTTTACTGACTGAGTTAAAAATGTTCTTTCCTTGGAGCTTTGGAGAGGAAGATGGATGAATACAGTGGTAACTGGTTCTTACTCATATATGCCCTTTTTTTAGCCTAATCTAGATTCAGCAAAGTGCTTTTTTAAAGTATTTCCCATTTGCCCATTTGCATAAACACATATACACTTTTCTTTACTAATCATTTGCTCTATTGGGCCTTTTTCCCCATTAAGAGTTGAACTGATCAACATGAGTATGAAAGGCTGGCCAAGTTGTTGGGCTGTTTTCTGTGATTTTTTTGCAAAACTTAAAACTCCTAAAATGGATAAATGAAATGTATGTTTTCAAGAGATGAATTCCCAGAAGGAGAACCTGGCAAATGAAGCTTAGTGCCCACTAAGGGCACTAAGCTGGTACAAAAGTGTGAACAGCCTTAAAATGTATTTCTCTTTTTGCAGTAGAAAAATTAAGTAAATACGTTGTGGACGTTGTGACGGCAACAGAAATTTGCATTTTCAGAAAAATATCCCTGGTTACAAGATCACCAGAGCCACACTTACTGGCACCCTTCTGTTAGTAACTTCTTCAGTGCTCATGTGTCAGAGGAACCACAATAAGTTGAACACGCTGGCTTAAATATGTTGTCATTTTCCTGTTAACTTAAAAATCCCTTTTGTGATATGTCAAAAACCACATAATTTCTTCAAAAATTTTGTATCTTTCGTTAGATTTTTCACCCTGGAGGTCACCATAGTGATATTTTTCATATACGTATAGATAACTTAGGTACAAAATTATTAATTCATTCATTTTACAAACCTACAAATGTTCTGAAGTGGTGCAGCCAGAGCCCTGATTGAAAATTTGATAGAAAATTTGATAGAAAATTTGAGGAAGGAGCTTAGAATCAGGATGATGTCAAGGAAGAAATCCAACCTGACAGACTTGAGGGACATTGCAAATGTTGAACGAGCAAAAATACCAGAAGAAAGATGCAAAAAGCTTGTCGGAAATTATAAGGGTTTGATTGCTGCAATGCTAAAAGAAAAAAAAGACATTTCCTTTCATTTTTAAGGTGGATATAAATAATTTTCAATGTGTCATTCAGCAACAAACATTTTAGTTGAATAAAATATAGTTTTAGATCTAAATCTGCCACGGATATGAATAATTGCGAGCCTAACTGTAGAAAACAAAATAGCTTGTTTGCCTTTCTTTAACTCAATCTCTCATCTCAAGAGATGTCGAGCTCAAGATGCACCAAATAGATGGTTTTGCTTTGATGGAGTTGGTAAAAAAAATAAAATAAAAAAACACACAAGAATGTTCTTCAAGCAGAATTATTCTCTTTGAATCTTTAGCTATTCACTGTAAAAAAAAATAAAAAAAAATAAAAAAAACACCCCAGCCATCCTGCTTTACAACCCCAACCAAATCTGCATCAAAACAGGCAATTTTTAGTGTTTCAGGTTTCAGCTTCCTGCCCATAACGAAGGGGATTTCGAACAGGCTAACGCACAGCAAGCAGAAGCAAAAGAGTGCAATGCTGTTCGCCTTGAGCAGCCAACTGGCAGGCTTACGCCAGTTGTTGACATCCAGAGAGTAAGACTAAGGGATGAGAAAAGGAGACAATACAGCTCAGGTTTGCAGCTCAAATTAAAATATGAATGTTGGTGCTGGGCTGGCATACAAGCCCTATCATGAGGGAATGAAGAAATTAAATTACACTGTGCCTTTCTGGGTTTGCTAATTATCCACATGAACATGCATCTTACCAATCTCTCCCACACAGGTCAGCCATATTGAACAACCCTGTCCATTCTGTATCTATGGGCTGTGGAGGCAGAAAAAATATAAAACATGAGGGGTGACTTGATCATTATTAACAGACATCATTTAGAAGGAGGACTGAGCTTTTAGTGGTCAGCTGTTAAATTAAGGCAGCATAACAGGCATAAGTTTAAGGAATGTAAATTTTTCACAGCACATCTGATCAGTGTGAATCCATACTTCAGCCTTCACCCACATCCATACGTGTGGAAAAACTATTTAGGGTGAGTCTCCATAGACCTCCACGCTTTAGCCAGACTATCACTTAGTGTCTGGCTGTGGCCTGCTCTATTCCTCTGTTGGCCGTGGGAAATGGAGCATTATGCAACCATGTGCCTACCTCAGGTCATTAAGATGCCCTCACTCAGCAAAACTGGCACATCTGCGCTTTGCTGATCAGCGTGGCCCCGTGGTTGGTGGAGGGGATGATAACTGCGCGCTAATTAAAAAGCCATTCATTGGAGTGAAAGGCCAATTAAAGGCCTAATATTTGATAAGGTTCTCGCCTCACTCAGCAGTAAGCCCACCTGGGAAGTATTTATTAAATGTTAATGGAGACTGTAATTAATATCTAGGGCGGATTAACGAGGAAATGAATATCATTCTCGCGTACAATGAGAAGGAGCGCGCTGGTACAGAGGAGAGGCAGGGAGAACAAGCGCAAATGAGAGTCGGATAATGGAGCTCGGCATTTTGCTCCGGCGTTGAAGGCTGCCATGTGCACAAGAGGCTCTTAAACAGATGTGTTGCTGAACCAGAGCATAGCTGCCATGTGGCATTACAGTTCTTAGTTTTATCAGACAAAAAAAAATAAAAAAAATTCTTGTTACTTTTCAGATGTCTGAATAGACCAACTACTTAGGTCTTAATAACTGGGTCCTGTGAATAAAAAGGTGCCTGTAGATTCAATTTAATTTGTAGAGTTTATTTATAATTTATTTATGCAGCACCAAGTCACAACATGCCATTTTGAGGCACTACTAAAAAAAATCAATTCAAACCAGTCATATAGACATATTCCAAGTAATTTACATACTTACGTATCTAATCCCGTTTTTTTGGCATGCTACATATTTTTTATGTATTAAACTGCTATTGATTGCAACCGATACAATAAAAATACATAAATTATACATATTTTAAAGTGTAACTTCTGTTACACTAATTTGGAGGTTGCAGGGTTGTTTACATGAATACGTAGGCAGGAAAATATATGTATTCTCACTGTATTTTGTATGTGCTTAAATGCACAGAAATGCCCAAGCAGGGCAAATTAGCCACAGCTATATACTCTTGGTGCAAAACATCAGCTACAGACTTGTTCTGTGTCCCAGTCAAATAAACTAATAAATGAAAATGAAATAAATATCACAACGTAAGACACTCGCTGAGAAAGAATGAGGATTTTTTTGTGTTTTCTGATACAGCTATATATGTTTTATTGTGATATAAAACTTTAATGCGAGTTGTCAACCGCAGGCTTACCTCATTCCTCTTTGCTTTGAATCATTGTCATGGAATATGAGACCTGACTACGTCTCTGTGCCACATCATGAAACTCAAGGTTGTTGTGTGTTCACTGATACAACTGTCTTCATATTTCTGCCTTTGAACCAGTCCTCTTCACATCGCTGGTTCTTTTACTATCTCTATTGTATTGACTGACGGTGGAATTGTTTTCTTAAAGTGTATAAAGCTTTTCACCCTTCTTTATTTATTGTGACCTTTTCTGCCCTGAGACTCTGCTGGTGTTTCACCTCATGAGGTTATTGCTTTGCGAGAGAAATAGCCAAGACAGTTTTTTTGTTTGTTTTTTTGTTTGTTTTTTTCCCAGCAACTCCAACTTTCATGTTTCTAGCACCACCTGATTAGACTTAAATAAATAAAAGACAGTATGAAATTGCAGATTCTCATTCATGATGATTATGGAACAATTAAAAGATAAACATGAAATAACAAGCATCATTATGTGCAGTGTGATTCTCACTTTTCCAGTAATAGACTTAAGTCTTGCGAAGTATGGTAAACTCAGCAAAGCATGTGCCTTTGTCAGATGGGAGTAAAACTAACACACAAAGAAAACAATCCTGCATCTCAGCCATCCATCTATTGGTAGATGCTTTGAACTAAATAAAAGGAAATGCTGAAAAAAAACAAAAAAAAAAAAACCTGCTAGAGGCTGCAAAAAAAAAATTATTACTGGCCTGGAGGTTCACCTTCCAGCAGGACAACAACCCTAAACATATGGAGCGCATCGATGAATATAAAATTAAAAACCTCGACAGGGATTTTCTGTTGAATTTGAATATGGATATTGACCCGGGAAATCTAACACACTCTCCGTCCAAGCTGCCTGAGCTTGAGTTATTCTGCAAAGAATGCACAAGAATTTCTGTCTTTGGTTCTGTAGACACTGCATTTGGAATAAAAAATCAAAATAAATATGCTGTTGACACAGGAGTGAGTGAAGGCAAATGTATGACACAGTTTGCAGTTTTTCTATTGTAGAAAATGGAAACAAATTTTCTCTTCCACTTCATAATTAGGTGTTGATTTGTCACATAAAATTACAGTAAATAAAGTCAAGTTTGTACAAGATGTGGAAAAAAAAGTTCAAAGTGTGTCAATACTTTTCGACTGTAGCCAAAAACATCAGCTTTGACTGCAACCTTTCAACAACGTTTTGCAACATTCTGCTGCCTAATTTAAATGATAAACAATGTAAGCGCAACGACTCTTGATGAAATATTGAGGCTTTCCTGTCTGATCCTGAGTTTGGATCTCCTTCCTCTTGGTTACTTGTTGCTCGTGCTGTGCTTTGTCTGAACGACTGTCCTCATACACGTCCCTCAGAAGCTGGCCCCCTTCTAGATGTAGAAATTGTTCATAATCGTCTTCCTGGCTCCCCTGAGCATCACACAGCACTGGAGAGACGAAGGACAGGCTCAGTTGAACTGTAGATAACACACATGCCACAATGATTTCCCCTTGGAACAGGCTTCTCTTACTCTCCCCCTTTTCCTCCTACAAATGGCTTTGTTTGTTGCTGCCAGCGTGAACTAAGTGATGCTCTGGCCACAGTGGTTGTTTTCTTTCATTTACCTCTTACCTCTGATGAGCATCTTCAGAGCTGCTGTTGACCTTGTTTACATCCCTCCCACAAGCCATTAGGATGTAGGTTATGTGTCTTCATTACTGATTGCTGCTCTATTAGCCAAGACTAATGGACATGTTTACCGAGAACGGACATGCCAATAGAAGTAAAAAAAAGAAAAAAAAATGCTAAAGCAAACGGTCTATCGGATTGGTGGTGGGATTAAAACTGTGGCGAAAGGTTGAGGTTAGAGTTATAAACTGCTGAAAATTAAAGTGTCTGGCAATGACTTTAGTCGGTGTCAGCTGTTGACCACTGGGGTAAGGGATAAGCTTATCAACAGTGTAATATTTTTATTTAATCTGGTTGTTAATCTATGACCAATCTGTGTGGGATTTAGACATTACTGACAAGTGTTCATGTGTGTGGAATGAGAAGTGACATTAATGCCATGAATAAAGCAGATGCCAACAACTATCTTATTTAAATGGTCTATTAATAATAAAGAGAGTCTGATTATGAGCTTTGCATCAGTGCACTACACACACACCCAAGCACATGGACGCATACGCACACACACCCACACACGCACACACACATGCACACGCACACACACACACACACACACACACACACACATTTGTTAGGATATGGCAATGACTTCACAGGGGAACGTCCTCTTTAGGCCGCAGCTTAGTTAGAGGCCTATAAAGGAATAGAATCATGTTTGGGGCCAGTCTTTGTCCCTTGGTAGTGGTCCAGCACTGAAACGGTAAACTATTTCTCTGTTGTTTCCATACATTGTTATTCCTTATTTGGTTTTAATACATTGGACCGATGACTTTGACTTTGTTTTCTTGGTTATTCGATACGATCCCTCCAAAAGAAAGAGTCCAGAGGAAAGCAGAACTTTTGCATTCCTCCAATTTGAAGTACCCCTCAGCAAATAGTGATTGTTTCAATACCAGATGTGTTTGAGTGACTGCATGGTGAATAAACTGCAGAAGTAAAGAGGGTGTGTCTCTGTTTCCCCTTTATTGCTTCATAAGATCCACAGGCATGCGCTTGAGGGGAAATTCATTGGTTCCATGGTCAGTTAGTTGTATATGTGTGGGGAGCAGCATCAAGGCCACAATATCCAGTAAATCAGTCAGACACAGCAGACAAAGCACTATGTTAACAAGTTGTAGTAGAGAGGCTAGGAAGCCATGATGGATGGGTTGGGGGTGGAGGGCACCATTAAAGGATATAAAGCACGAAAAGGGAAGGAGGGGGAATCAGTAGGAAATGGCTGTTGAACGGCTCTCAGATCAATACTAATAACCACACACAGAGAATGACTTCCTCTCATCCCATATAACTCGCACAGAGGAGGAGACGAGATGGAAGAACACACAGCGGACAGAGAAATTAGAACATGGAGGCCGTTAGAGGGGAGGCAGAGGAAGGAAAAAGTATGTGTGAGGTTGAAATTTGTCTATTTGCAATCTCTGCTGCTCTCATTCTTCTAGTTCTCTCCCTTTTATTGTTTAATTAAAGGGCAGCGAGCATTAGAGGAGTCACTTTATCACTGTGAAAAAGCAGCACTACTCATTGCCACCTGCCGGCTTCCTCACCGAGCTCACAGAGTCATATTCGGAAGGCTGCAGATCTCTCTGTGTGTGTGTGTGTGTGTGTGTGTGTGTCTCCATGTGAGTGAGTATAAGGAGGGTTGGAGAGCCACGCAAATTGTGCAGAATTAGATTGTTCTAAAAGCATCTCTCAATAAGAGGCTGGTGAATGCGTTTGCCCTAATGGCCTGCCATTTTATATTTCTTTAATGAAGTTACAGAAGAGGAGAAAATGGTGAACCCGGCCACGCTCCGCTTTACATGCTCAGGGCTCTCCATTTTCTTCCGAAAGCGAAGTGTCGGCCTTGACCTCATCTAATTCAGTCTGCCAGAGAGAAACTGAAGCCACATATTGTTTATCTTCTAACACTTGAGCACACGGAGAAATTCAGCTCTCTCTGTGTGCTATCTCTCTGTATGTGTGTGTGTGTGCGCGTTTGTTTTTTTTTGCAGAGCGTCTTTGTATGTGTGAGCATATCTGTTTGCATGATTATGTCAGCTGAACTCGCCATGGCAGCATCAAAGCATAATAATGTGATCCCGACTTATTTCAGAGTGACAATCCTATTTCTCCCGGGCTCTGCTGCTCAGGTTTCACACCTTGCTTAAACTCAAACATATTCATGCTCCATCAAGTGGAAAGTTCCCTCATGAGAGTTTGTGTTTGCGCGTGGAGATAAGGGGAGAAAGACAGAGAGACGATGTTCCGGAATAAAGTCAGGTCTTATCTACTGTCAGATGAGAAAACTAAGCACACATGCAGATATTTTAGTGCTTCATGTTATCTGACAAGTGGAATAATGAACAGCAACTCTTTCCTTTGGTACCAAATGTGACGAGCAAAGGTAACATATTCCTCCAAAACACACACAACCCTTACGGTGTTCTTTAAAGAACCTTTTTGGACAATTTTACAGGAGCGCTCGTTTTGGAAATGATCTGATCTGCCTGGATTGCCACATGGGAGTTGACTGAGGTGTCTCCGGCTGCAAATGCAGAGCCAAATATGAGGACAGAGTTTTCATAAACTGCTCATTATGGTGGAAGGCAGGAACAGATGGCCCCCTTAAAAGCCCTGTCTGGAATCTGCTTCCGGCAACAACCACCAGGACATATTGTGCGCAATATCGTTCATGGATTACTTTGGTTAGTAATAACCCTCTGGCATGAAAAATTAATATATATAAATCTCCACTTAAAAAGCAATATGTTACAATTAATTCAAGTCCTTTCGGTTGTCATGAAAGAATCCCTGTGCAATATAGGCAGAGGATTTGCTCCCAGCACTTTGCGCTTAACAACTAGGCATGAAAGAAATATTCATATGTCCATAAGGACTGGAATCCCTTAAACTGAGAGCAAATGGAGGCTTTGTATGAATAAAAACACATTTTGTGTTATAAAGCACAAAATCCGGCTCACTAGGACGTCTATTACATAAATGATCTCAGGGAGAAGGTAACAACTGTGTCTCAAACCCGAGGAACAAAAACCATTTAAAAAAAACCTGAAATATAAGTTTGAGCAGCAGCGCACCGTGACTCTCACATTTATTAGCACCCTTGGTGAAGATGTGTGAAGAAAAATCCTCAATAGAAGTTCTTCATTTATTGCAGTAACAGTATGTCAAAAAGGAAGTTTGCTGCAGATTTCCAGCTGTGAGCTCTGGGATTCTTATTCCACTTCTCTCTCATTTCTCCTCGCTGTATGTCATGGAAAGATAAACTTGGACCCTCTGCTTTGCTACAGCTCTTTTATTGTACTAAGTATTGACCCAACTGTTCATAAATTGCTTTGAAGAAGTATTCTGCTTAGATATTTTTTATTATAATTATTTATTGTCATTTTACAACCACAAATATATTTGCGTATGTCTTTTGTTGGGATTTGATGGAAGTGGTCAGCACAAAAGTACCACATGGCTGTGAAGTGAATGGAAAACAGCACATTATTTTTTTCAAGTTTTTATAGATAGAAGATAAAGAAGAAGTCGCCTTATTTTGGGATTCATTGAAAACCAATCTGTTTTCAATTAAGAACATTGTCAAATTAGATTTATTAACAAACCATCATGAACACCAAAGCACACATTAGACACATTAGGAGTGGGGCTGAAATTTACAGCAAATTAATTAGGAATTTCTATGAAATCATCTGACACATTTCTTCATTTATTTTGATGGATGACACTCTGAATATTTCAGTGACACACATTTCATTGTCATCACCTTCTAGGACTCATGTGCTGATTAATAGTTTACCATTAGTCAGAGCTTTTCTCTGAGGCTATGTGCTCAGATGGTGCTATATCTTATCAAACAACAACGCTACAGTTCACATCGAGCCATCCAATTCAATTATTTAGTCTCCAGTTATAGGATTTATCTGCATATTTTACAGACCTATTGGCTTCGGCTATCCATCCTCGCCTCCCGTTCATCTGTCCTTGTCTTTTATTGACTTGGCCTGGGCTAAATGAAGCTGTTATTGAGTCCAGCAGAAATTAGATTGACCCAAACACACCCACTCAAATACAAAAATTTAGATAATGACCAAATACTGCATGGAGAGACAAAGAGTCCCAGGCCACTTGAAAAGGGTCAAAAATAAATACTTTAGCATGTTTTATCATGCATAGATTTGCTTACTGAACCCACTTTAAGGGGTCAGGGTCTTTTTTTATTGGCTGAAGGTGTTCTTAGGGTCAGAACCTTTAAAAAAGCATCTCTGCTTTCAATGCAGCTAGTTTGTTGTAATAATCTTTAATATATAACCAGAAGCAGGGTGGAGAACCTTTACCGAGAAGAAAATGAGGTAGAAAATTGCTTTCTTCTATGAACATCCTTAAAAAAAATTTAACGTGTAAAATATTTAAATAATGGGGTAGTGGCTTCTAAAATATACTGATGATATATTTTGGATTTCTGCTTTACTGTGTGTTTATGCCCTTATTCTTGGCTGATCAGACTGTAGGATATGCCCACTGGGTTTCAGCGGCAGCTCAATAAATTCATAGTTTCTTTGAAATGTCTAGAAGCTTCCTTACAGCAGCTATAAATATCCACGTCTCAGTGTGGAAGAGAAATACATGTCCTTAGCTGCTTTTCTTAAAAAAAGAGAGAAAAGGAAAAAGAAAAAAGAAATGTGCTATTACTAGAGATTGTTGTTGGTGGTTTTTGTGCCACATGGATCTTAGATGGAGTTCAAGCATGATGTAAAAAAAACAAAACAAAACAAAACAAACTCTTCTCTCACCCGCACCCTGTTCCCCTGGGGGGATCGATGGTTGTTAATCTCAACCTCGGGTCCTCTGCAAGTGACCTGAGTGCTTCATGCCCATCCGCAGTATCTTTGCTTTTACTAGGGCTGAAGTTTTTTTTGAAATTAGATCTCTCAAGTTTCGCCAGAAATCTGTTGCTTCTTTGGACCCACTTCTCTGGAGCTTGAGGGAAAGGAGCTAAGTGGAAACAATTTTCTTATGACTGAAACAAGGTGAGATAAGCACTTGTTGATTACTGTTTGAAAAACAGATTAGTCTGATTAAATGAGGAGATTGTCTAATACATATAAACAAATCAATATAAAGAAAAATACAGAAAAAAAACAATAACAGCATGACTAAAGATTAAAGTAACCTAAAACACAATTTGAGGAGGTTTGCATTAGCAACAGAAGATCCAAGCCCAAACGTCTGTTGATGTTACACTAAACATCTGTCCCGTCATGATTAGTTCACCCATTCTCCTTTCTTCCAAATGATGATTTTTTTCCTCACTATCAACCACTTCCTGAAAGCTACCAGCTAAATACCTGACAAAAACTTTTCTACCCATTATGATTTCTTTTTGCAGGATCATTTTTACAGCCAAAAATGTCCTGTTGAAAGTTTGTGGGTAGGGGTTTGTGCTGATTAGAGCTACTGACCCTAATTTGTCTCTGACCACTCTCCTCCTCTTACAGCACAGCTCCATAATGCTTTATAAAAAGTTTGTTTGCATTTGGTTTGTTCACTTTAAACGGAAAAGAAAAACAGCTTTTTCAATTTGGCACCAAATTTGATATGAATGATAAGCCTACATATTTAAAAGTAAATATGTCCTAAATGTAGGGAAAACAAATCCAATGAAGGGATGAAATTTTATGTGAATGTTAAAGATGAGCTGACTTGTGTCACTGGGCCACCAGTCTTTTGAGCGTTACTATAACTTGTTGTTTTAGTAATGAAAGTTAAAATAGCTAACTCCTGCCCAGAGGAGCAAAGAGGCCTCTTTATGTGGATGAGTGACAGAAGGAGAGGTGAAGGAGCAAAGGGGCACCTAATCAGCAGTCAATTACAGAAAATGCTGACTAGAAATAATCTGTCCGCCATCGCTCTGACACCTACTCTACTGCAGCATCCCTATGAGTCACATATAAAGGATATCTACTTTTTGTGCCACTCCTCAAGTGGTGGTTCTCAATTTTGCAAAAAAACAAAAAGGTTATTGTGAAAAGTAAGAAAATTTGGGTTTCAAGGCTTCTTCTTTGTTGAAACAATATTTTTTTGGTGGTATATTGCACTCTAAAAAGAAAAAAGTTGAACCAACTTAATTGAATTGCTTCTGTAGGTAACAAGCAATTCAATTAAGTTTATCCAACTNTTGTCATTTTACAACCACAAATATATTTGCGTATGTCTTTTGTTGGGATTTGATGAAAGTGGTCAGCACAAAAGTACCACATGGCTGTGAAGTGAATGGAAAACAGCACATTATTTTTTTCAAGTTTTTATAGATAGAAGATAAAGAAGAAGTCGCCTTATTTTGGGATTAATTGAAAACCAAACTGTTTTCAATTAAGAACATTGTCAAATTAGATTTATTAACAAACCATCATGAACACCAAAGCACACATTAGACAGGACAGTCATACAGTTGCAAGAAATAGGAGTGGGGCTGAAATTTACAGCAAATTAATTAGGAATTTCTATGAAATCATCTGACACATTTCTTCATTTATTTTGATAGATGACACTTTGAATATTTCAGTGACACACATTTCATTGTCATCACCTTCTAGGACTCACGTGCTGATTAATAGTTTACCATTAGTCAGAGCTTTTCTCTGAGGCTATGTGCTCAGATGGTGCTATATCTTATCAAACAACAACGCTACAGTTCACATCGACCCATCCATTCAATTATTTAGTCTCCAGTTATAGGATTTATCTGCATATTTTACAGACCTATTGGCTTCGGCTATCCATCCTCGCCTCCCGTTCATCTGTCCTTGTCTTTTATTGACTTGGCCTGGGCTAAATGAAGCTGTTATTGAGTCCAGCAGAAATTAGATTGACCCAAACACACCCACTCAAATACAAAAATTTAGATAATGACCAAATACTGCATGGAGAGACAAAGAGTCCCAGGCCACTTGAAAAGGGTCAAAAATAAATACTTTAGCATGTTTTATCATGCATAGATTTGCTTACTGAACCCACTTTAAGGGGTCAGGGTCTTTTTTTATTGGCTGAAGGTGTTCTTAGGGTCAGAACCTTTAAAAAAGCAGCTCTGCTTTCAATGCGGCTAGTTTGTTGTAATAATCTTTAATATATAACCAGAAGCAGGGTGGAGAACCTTTACCGAGAAGAAAATGAGGTAGAAAATTGCTTTCTTCTATGAACATCCTTAAAAAAAATTTAACGTGTAAAATATTTAAATAATGGGGTAGTGGCTTCTAAAATATACTGATGATATATTTTGGATTTCTGCTTTACTGTGTGTTTATGCCCTTATTCTTGGCTGATCAGACTGTAGGATATGCCCACTGGGTTTCAGCGGCAGCTCAATAAATTCATAGTTTCTTTGAAATGTCTAGAAGCTTCCTTACAGCAGCTATAAATATCCATGTCTCAGTGTGGAAGAGAAATACATGTCCTTAGCTGCTTTTCTTAAAAAAGAAAAAAAAAAAAAAGAAATGTGCTGTTACTAGAGATTGTTGTTGGTGGTTTTTGTGCCACATGGATCTTGAATGGAGTTCAAGCATGATCAATTTTTTCAAAAAAACAAAAAGGTCATTGTGAAAAGTAAGAAAATTTGGGTTTCAAGGCTTCTTCTTTGTTGAAACAATATTTTTTTGGTGGTATATTACTAGAATATTTGTTTATACATCCTGGCGCATTTCTAATGAAAATCTATGGGTTCAGCAGGGGTTGCCTTTTTGTCTTGTTTCAGAAAGCCTCAGGTCTGTTGGCTACCCTGACGTTTTGCACTCTTAGATGTTTGTGACTTTGATAGTTTACAAAGTATATTAAATCACACACAACACAGAAAATACATAAGGCAGTATTTGGGTTTACAGTTGTCAATTGCTGTGCAAAGTTCTGCAGTTTGTCTGACTGGAAATAAAAAAATTTAAATAGTATAACATTTCAAAAGATGTGAATATTCACATGCGATTGTTAACTTCGCCTGCTCACAATCTGAACAGGCGATGTTCAGATTGTGAAAAAAAAGTTTAGCAACACCACCGAGAACAGGAAAAGAACCCTATAAAATTTGCTTGCAAAAAAAAAAAAAAAAAAAAAAAAAGACTAGAGTCAAGTCAATATATTCATCTCATACAAGCAACAAAATGAGTCTGGGAGAAATTCCTGGTTCATGCAGGAGTCTCAAGCCTTTTCTGTCTACACCCCCAGGGCTGGGAGGCTGGGCCTGCCCTTTCACTGCACACATCCCCACGGAGGCACTGCTACACTGGCTTGGCTGACAGGATACAGAGAAAGCAGGTCTGCTGTGAGGCTTCTTCGTTCAGTTCTGAGCTGAGGGACGATCGGTTCTGCTTGCAGAACAGTTAAGAACATGTAATAGCAGGGACATCACAAGTCTACCTCACTAAAAGGAAAACACAATTCAGATACATCAGATATAATATCATTTTGGGACAAATCATTTCTACTTTAAGAGAACTAATTTTGTCAGACCATTTTACTCGTCACAGTTTTATTCATTGCAGCCTGCAGCCCGCGCTGAACAATGTGGGATGTTGCTTTGGGTAAACGTACCATCTAAACATGCTATGGAAATTTGTAGTGTATGAAATCATCTGTTAAAGTTCAGTCCTTGAACTGAGAGTAGTTGAATTACCTCCTCGACACGGAGTCCTGCCAATTTAATCCTAATTATTTGATTCTGCCGGGTTGAAGCTGAGCCACATCTGAAAGTTGCAGGACACTGACCATCAAAGCCTGGAGCTTGACATTTACTATCTAAAGGGTGCAGAATCTCAAACCTAATTGAACATGTAAAAGTGTGTATATTTGTGAGAATATGAAAGACACAGACTACAAAATGAGTTGAGAGAGACATGTTGAAAAGCTTCAGCGACATAACAATTGTTTTTTTTAAAGAGTATTTTTAAGATTAGCATTGATTAAAAATGCCTTGTTGAAATGGTATACTGAAACAAATCATTGTTGAAAATAAATTCGCACACACACGAACACAGGCGATTAAAAGAGTGTCAAGATAAGTATTATCACGTGCTTTAATGTATTCTCAAATGGTTCTGCTTGATTTGAGTTTTATTCATTTCCAGCAGATTTTTGTAGTAGCAGGTGCAAATGATGTTTAAAATTCACCCCATTTTACAGATGATTACCTTACAGAATGCAAGACATACTAGTTTTATTCAGATTAGTGTGTATGCATATGTGTGCATGTGTGTGCGTGTGTATGCGTGTGTGTGCGTGCACGTGCACTCACACTCGTGTTCCCTGAAGTGGGTGTGGACCAAGAAACTAATGGTGACTTATTAACATCATAATTCAGCCAGGCAGGACAACTAATCACAGAGACCTCAGATAGACCAGCCACAAGGCGTGATGGATGAAGCCTCAGTCAGTTTGTGTGTTCATGTTGATGTGCATGTGTATATCTACGGATGTATGTGCTTGTAAGTAAGTGACTTTGTGCATTCATGATAGATGGCTTGTGCAGGGGTCCTTTCACACCGAGATGTCTTCTAATCAGTCTTAATGATTTGACTCCATTGATGAGTAGCACGGATGGGAACGGGGCTGCAGGGGAGGGAACAAAACTTTGAAACAGGAAGCGCACAAATCCTGCCTGTTTCGAAAATTGAAGGCTTTCAGGCTGAAAAACAAATCACTGCGCCTCGCGAGTGCGTCCGTCCGCCTGTGTGCGGCTCATTAGTGTCTCATTTCTGTGTTTTCGTATGTATTGGGTCTTTTGAGCTCAAAGATGGCTAGGCTGAGGTTGTTAGTCGCAAGGTGATCTATAAAGGAATATGTGAGCCTCCCTTCTCCTGTCTTCTCCTCTGAGTCTATCTATCTCTGAGCCTCCTCCCTCTGCGGTGCCACTCATCCATCTTTGACCCAGTCAGGGCTGTTTACACTCATTTAACTCCAGCTGAGGTGCAGCAGTGCGAGCTTTGCGATATTTATAGACAAAGAAAGGATGAGAGTAAACAGGATGCAGAGGATTAAAAAAAAAAAAGGAAAAAAACAAACTGGTCCGAGAGATCAGCCGATTATAGAAAGACCCAGACTGCCATCACGGCTTCTGCTCTCTTCAACTTGCAGTTATTGTAACTAATGTCAGCAATGAAATTACTCGGCTTGGATAATTTACCACGTGTCTGATAGGAGTAATTCATAACATGGACGTTTCCCCCACCCTTCCTCTTTTTCTAGCTCTGTCCCTTAGCAAGCAGCGGGGGCCGGCGGAAGAAAGGAAGAGACAAACTGAATTAGTGTTCTTTTCATCATCCGTGACCAGCGAGCCGTCTGATAACCCTGATCTCATTATGAACGCTAATTGTTAAGTTCCCCCTCCTCTCGTCCTCCCTTCCTCAGCATACACGCATTAAGAACTGAAGTAGTGAGGCTCATCTCAGTCAGACGAAGCCTCTTCTTTCACTCCTCATCTTGTTGTTCCTAAGTATTTACTTCCTGCCCGTTAAAAGCGTCAACTTCAGCTCCAATATCCATTTCTACTATGATCATTTTTAGCAGCGACATAACAGATTTATGAAAGTCTGAATGCAATCCGGCAAATCTTTTAGCTTTTCACGTTTCGGCCTCTTTGGGGTCTGTTATGTACATCCTGTCTCCGTACTGTTAAATAATTAGCGGCACCTTTGTGGGGTACGGTATATTTTATGAGGATTTTATATGACAGAGTGAGGCATTTCTCTGACGCTTTAGGGAACCAGCAGCTTCGTAAAGACCAAAGAACACAGCAGAGAGACGGTGATAAAGTTGGCATTCAAATCAGGGTCAGGCTGCAAAACATTATTTTAATCGACAGTATAAAAAAGTATTCATACCTTGGGTGTTTTGCCATTTTTATTACGAATCTTGTTTTGTGACATTTGTTTTCATTTGAAATTAACTTTCAAATTACTTACTGTTTTACATCTACTTGACACTTTGAATTTGTCTGTTTCATGAAATTCCAGAGAAATCAAAGTTTGTGCTGTTTTGTATTCTTGAGTTTTTCATTTCCAGTAGGTGTAACAAAACTTTTACGTATAAACTCTGTGTATACGTTAAAGGTACACAAATGCTGAATGGTTTGTTGTCTTCTTCCATTCACTTTTTTCTTCTAACATTGTTTTGGGTTTTTTTTTCCATTTCTTCTGTCAAATTATGTGCTGAATGTGGGACGAGGATGCATAAGCAGTGTTTTGATTATTGGTTTCATCCATGCTTGTGCTATGAGTAATGACCACCAGCTTTAATGGGGGTCTTACCAGTGTCCTGCTATTAATTAAGGCTTGATTGGAAGAAGAAATTAATCTAGCAGTGGTCCGCCCAATCAATAATCCATATGAGGGCTCCATTAAGCAACAAGGGCTGAGCCTACACTGCGTGATATATGTGCTGAAGATTCGAGGGGAGTCAAATGGTTCTCTTAGACTGCAGGTGACTTTCACTCCTCGTCAACACGTGACATTTATGTGTTTTCATCCTTATGCCTATGAATTTGTGTTGCCTCCATCAGTGTCTTGTATAAACATACACTACAGAGACTTTAATGTGGATTAAACAGAAAGTATTTTGCAGACCTGAGGCAGGGAAGACTGACATCCTACAATTTAGTCTGACAAGACCGTTTTCAATGTTATTTTAACTTGCAAATCATAAAAAAGGTTGGCAAGAAACCCATTTTGTAAATGTAAAAAAAAAAAAAAACATTTAGATGGACAATTAATTTGATGGACAATTAATTTGAGCATTAATTTAATAGAGTCTAGTTGTAGATGAACCTATCAAATTAGAAAACGTCAAAAAGGCTCTGTGTCTGGATGAAATATTAATGACCTAGTTTGCATTTGATTTAAAATTAATGAGGCTTCAAAAAGAATGCAAAATGAAAGTGTATTGTAAAAATGCATTCAAGCAAATTGCGATATTTTGCTCTCATTAAAGAAGTGCTTGTCAGTTTCTTGTTTGTTGCTGAACGAAGATAAATGTTGACCATTTAAATATCGAGATAATGCAACGTGTGTGTACAGCCTTCAAAACAGTAACACTTTTATTTTTTTGTGTAACCAGGTTGTTGTGTGTTGCAGACTTCTGTCCAAGTCCTCCTTGAAAATGAGATATAGATCTCAACAGGATTTACCTAGTTAAATAAAGGAAATGAATAACTAAAAATATACAGGTCAAAACACAAAAATATTTTTAAAAAAAAAGTTAAAAGTGCTTATATATATTTATTTTGGGATCGCAAATTAAGCTGAGCTTTTTAAATGCTTGATTAAGAACAAAAACACTGTTCACTTAAATCAGCATGGATACACTGTTTGAGTGTGGATGTGCCTGAATCTATACTCGGTTAGAAATAGTCACAACATAAATGTGAGCTTGAGAATTTTCCCTGAAGACTGAAAGTGCTTATTTTAATCCCGTAAATTGTTTCCACTGTTCATTTGTTGAAGTAAATATTTTCAACACAGCCTGTGAACAGTAATAAGAAAAACCCATTCCCTCATTTTATGACACTGAATATGTTCCACACTTTTGTTCCTATGCAATGCCACTTGAGGGGGGAGAAAAAAAGGAGACAATAAATCCAACTTTATCTTCCACTGTCTATAAACAAATTTCTTATATAAGAATTGTGAAAACTACTCTAAGGAGCCGTTTTCTCTTTTGTCCAGTCATATCAGTGTGTGAATGTATGCGCACACTGCACAGTGTCGATATCAGCGCCTGCGTATGCTGGGTAATCCTACACAGATAATGGAAAATCTTGCCTGGTTTCCCTCATCTTATTATTTGATAGACCAGATGAGAAATAGATTTATGATTCTGATTAATACCATTATATGGAGTTTATTGTTTCCAGCAGTCAGCTGAACAACTTCATATCGGTCCGGCTAATAATATATCAGACACACCAATGCCGTGTGTTTAATAATATCGCTATTAGAAAAGCCATTTGTTCTCATTTGAGAAGAAAGCCTCATTTGGTAGAAAGAAGTAGCACTCTGACTGCACAATGATGCTCACACATGCTGCTCTTGGGAAATACCAACAAAATGCATGATAAGAATAGCATTATTGTATTGTGCAAAGTTATTGTATCATGTTATTAAATAGGAGTAAATCACTTGGAAAGTTACTAAAGCAACAATGAATGTAGCAAAATGTAGCGCTTCCGAACAAATTGTACAACACTGCTGTTCCTCGGTGTCACAGTTACTGCAATAAACTTATTATTGTCATAGTAATAAGTAATATAGACAGACAGATGGACAGACAGGAGGAGACTTTAAGACTTTATCACATATAGAGACAATGAGCTTCATCAATGTGAAAACCTTTAACAGTTTTCTACTGAATTTCTCGCTATATTTAGCTCAAAGTCTTGTTTTCTGCTGAGGTCACCTGCTTTGGCAGAGTGTAGGCCACAGTCACAGCTGTGAACAGGGTTGCGCTCTTAACAATAAATGAATGTGGCAGCAAAAAAGCTAATCGACCAAACAGTGCTGGTCACAATGGGATACCAGTACCCCTTAATCATCACACTGCAGCAAATTAATTACCACAATCATCTACCTACGGCAAATTAATTATCCCAATCAATCACCTCAAATTATAATCAGTCCTTAAAATAGCCTGTGGTCAACTAGCAGCCAGAGGTTCTAGCCTACATTCAGAGCAGGACAAATACACTATAGCTGTGCCTCCATGTACGCACATTCATACAAAGTGCACATTAACGCAAAGAACCATTGAAATGTCAATAAGCAGAAATACACTGACAGATGTCGGCAATGTTTCTTTACATTAAGCAAGCCCCCGAGCTATCCTCTGAAAACTGTTTCCAAATGACTCAAAGGTGATAAAGAGCATGAGGCGTACAGAGAGGCCGCACTAAAAAGTGATAAAAGCTGACAAACAAACAACAAAACAAAAAATTTGGATGTCTCAATCTTTGCTGGCTTAGGACTTCTGCACTGGATAAGAGAACATTTTAGTGTTTCTTGCGAAGCTGTTTGATTTTTAATTCGGGTTTCGTACATTTTCCCCCCGTCCCAACATACGGATATTTTTTTCTAATGTGACGGAGAACTGCATGAGTTAGAAAGGCGTCTGCGTGTCTACTCTAAAAATGTATTTGTATACCAAGGTTAAATCAGCAGCATGAACAAAGATGACAAAACAAGCATTTTTCTTCGATTATAAATACGTTGTGCAGTTAAAAACGCTCAGCCTTGTTCCACCCGTGTTTTTTTTTTTTTTGTTTAAAATAATTACTCAATTCTGTGTCAAAGGTACAACCTTGAGTCTTGTTTTGCAATGTAATTTTCTTCCTTCAGTCATGAATTTTCTATTAAAGAATCTTCCTCTTCTATCTGTGGCCTTTTGCCAAGCTATCCCTTTGTTCACCCTTTCTCCTATACGTCCCATGTAACCTTTCTTTCAGTGTCTGTCTTTTCTTGATTTGTGTCACTCACTTCTTGTTCCTGGCATTCTGCCTTTCTGTCACAATGCCTTTGACTCCAGCCTAACCTTTTTCTCCTGCCTGCTAGTTGTGCTGATCTCTTGAAAACTGAGCAGACACTTCAGTTCCGGGGAAGATTTGTCTGAGCCATATTATGTGACACTCTGATGGCGCCTACTGGCGACTTTGGCGGCCCAATTTTAATACATGCCAAATTAAGCACTTTAACTATGAAATTTATGCACGTATTTGTGTAGGTTTCTACTATTGTGTGTTTTTTTTTGTGGTTACTGCATGCATGTGTTTGCGTGTACATGAAAATGTGTTTGTGTACCCAGGATTAACGGGAGTACTTTATTGTGAGGGGTCCCTTGATGGCCCTTAGCCCTCAACTGGGCATGCTCCAGTACCACAGTTTGATTGGTCTCAAACTGTCCTGACAGGAAATCCATCTGTGTGCATCTGTGTTTCTATGTGTGTGTGTGTGTGTGTGTGTGTGTGTGTTCAGGGGGGAGGCTTGTGTGTGCACACAGCAACGGATGCATCTGGATGACAACTAAATTGAATGCCAGGCCAACAAGGCCACAGGATCACAATGAAAGAGTTGAGGACAACACTGCACACAGAGAGATACTGTGGAGGAGATGCTGGCTCCAAGCCCAGAGATGACATAGGCAGTTGCGGAGAGATGCGTGTACGTGTGTGTATAATTGAGTTTTAATGTGGTCCCTGATGAGGAGCCACAGACATCAGGGGGAGGAGAGAAGAAGGCGGCAGAGGAGCAGGAAATTGGAAAACAATGTCTTCTTCAAAGGGAGATTAAAGGAATTCTGCACACAGTCTTTCTGATGCGTCAGTCGCTCAAAACCTATATGGAAATACGGTGGACAATAAGTTAGAGAATTACAATAAGTAACAAGATATTATACTGTACTGATAAACGTAAACACACCTTGCAATCTTAAGTGTTGCTAAGCAATTGAACTGTTCGTAGTGTGTCCTACAGCTGAAATTCAGTTTGTTGCCACAACAAAAAATGTAATTTCTGAAGCAACAGTTATAATTTCCAAGTAATACCACAACTACAATATTGAAAGAGTTGTGCATAACAAAAGGAACACCTAACTGTGAAGCTGCCATGTTAATATGCAGCAAAAATATCTCAGCAATGTGTCTAACATTGCTGAAACTGTGCAATGAAATTCCCCCATACAGTCCGGGTGTCAAGCTTGACGTAAGCAAGGTGTACCCAATGAAGAAGATGATGATTGTGTAAAAAAATGCAGATTATTTTGCATGCAGTCCATTAGATTAAGGTGCCATGTCAGTAATCGAGACGTAAGTTTAGTCCTAGTCCATTTCTCTGTCTTTTTAACATTGCCAGTTGTGGCTAAAGTTTGCATTAATTATACATGAGTGTATAACGAATGCAAGTATAAGTATGTACCACTGATGTAATCAACATCAGATGTACCCTATATGTCTACAAACATTGTAGAATATATCAGATGTACTTTCAATTAAAATCACTAATTTGTAAGTTTTATCTCCCTTTCATATTCATGTCAGTATTGTATGGCATTATGCTGCAAAAGTTACTTGTAGAAATAAAGCAACATGAGCAAGAAAAAGTTCATTTCTACTGCCATATGTGCCATGTTTCTCACTTTCCTAAGCGAGTCTCACTCAGTCTCTGTCTTTCCTTTTCCCTCTTTGCCATTTGGCTTTTAAGCAAATGTCCAAGGTCACCCGTTCCACTGTGGAGCCAAGCCTTGGTTCTGACTCAGGCCTTTGATGATCAGAAAGAGACTGAGCAAAAAAAAAAAAAAAAAAGGCATGTAAGGATAGTAGGCAACAGAAGACAGATGGAAAGAAACATTTTGCAAATTACACTAATTAGGAGAGAAGAGGGAAAGTAAAAAAAAATTGATTGGAAGAAGAAGTAAATAGTATAATTTAAAAAAATAGATAACTACTAGTTTGGAAAAATAGAATACAGCTTTAAATACTGGTCAAAAGATCAAGTAAATCTCACCGAATCTAACTCGCGATCCTACAAGGAGTTTTTGGATAATGAATGAATGAATGAATGAATGAATGAATGAATGAATGAATGAATGAATGAATGAATGAATGATGGATGGATGTATGAATGGATGGAAATCAGTATACTGAAATCAAAATGCAACACTGTTACTAATTTAACAACCTATTATTTAAGCTTTTGCTGATCACTCTGACAATAAAAGTATGTTACAAAAATAAGTTTGAAAACTAATTAATTTACCTTGATCTGTAATTACATTGTAAAGGCATCACAAAAAAGACAAGGTTTGAATAATATCTGAAAGGGAGCAGGACAAAGATCACTGTGATGAGAAAACAACCCCATCCGATGACTCTCCCACTCACATCCACCAATCACTGTTGACTGCAATTATGCACCGTGTTGGAGACAGCGTTGCAGTGAATAATGGCAGGGAAGCAGAGGAAAGTGGACAAATAAATGGAGCAACTGAAAATGAACTGAAGTAATAGAGAAAATAAGTAAACTCACTCAATATATGAGACAACTAAATCAAAAAAAAAAAAAAAACTGAAGAAAAATGGGGAAATCCATAAAGTCAGAGAATGAGCGAGAAGGAGGAAATATTAAGGTTGTCTAGGAATAAAGCAAACTTAGAGTGAGCAGGAGAGAAAGATCATGTGCTTTATCTATGGTTACCTATTAGAGCATATTAGCCTGTGGCTGATGTATGGTGTGTTGTCAGGGATATGAGGTTTAGATAGACCATAGTCTGGGCTAGATAGAGTTTGTGTAATGGAATCCAGTCCCATATCACTCGCTGTGGGCTGGAGGATGTGGGGCTAATTCAATTGGCCCTTCCCACACCCCTTAGAATGGTCTACAGCTTCAGAATAAGGGACGGACGGCTTCACAGGTGAGTGCATAAAGCAACTCTATCAGTCAATCCAAATGGTGTTTTCATGCAGATAATGTATAGTGCAGTACAACGTGATCTTTGCTTTAAAAGCCATGCTAAATTACTTCCATGATCCAAAACCTTTGGGGAATCCTGTAATGACTAAATCATGATTGAAATGGGACTTTATTAGTAATTTAATTTGATTCTATTTATACCATACCACCTTATAAAAAAAAATAAATAAATGTTTTCTCAGTCCACTAGGCTGAAAAAAATTCAATGCAGTCCAAATGGATTCTGGTTTAATCTTCAGAAACCACTTGGAATACAATTTTATTTAGTTTAATTCAGTCCATCAAATTTAAATTAAATACAGTCTCATTAGTTATTTAAATCTCAGTCCAGTTTTCTTTTCTTCCTAATAACAAATCCTGAATCACCAGTGATCTGAAGGAACTGTTAAGCAAGAAAAAAGAGCCTTCATGGAGGGAGACAGGCAATGATTGAGGAAAATACAGAAGCTGCACAAAGTCCTGCTTAGAGACAGCAAGAAGAGGAACGAGAAGGAGCTGGAGAGCAAACTACAAAAGAACAATATCAGAGATGTGTGGTCAGGGATGAAGAAGATAGCAGGCTTCAAGCAAAAAGGAGGATTGAATAGACGGAAGCAAATGAGCTGAACATATTCTTCAACAGATTTAGATCAGGAATAAGCTCAGCATTTTCCTCTCCTGCCCCCCAGCCAAATGGAAATCCCATCCTGCTTTGACCGACAGCTTTGCTGTCACAGCTCGGATGTTTTATCTTCCACCTCGGTCATGGGGCTCTTCTGCTTCCACAAGTTTGTCCTCAACCAAAGTGAGAGACGTTGCTTCTCCCCTTTGGCTCCCCGTCCCATTTGTCTGTCTCTAGTCAAATCAGGTGAAGAGGCAGCTGGAGAGACCGAACCGGAGCAAGACTGCAGGTCCGGATGGCGCCGGTCCCAGAGTCCTGAAGGTCTGTGCAGAGCAAGGAGGAGGAAATATTAAAATTGTCTAGGAATAAAGCAAACTTAGAGTGAGCGGGATTCTGCAACACCTCTTCCACCTCGATGCAGTGACGGATCAGTGGTTTGATGATAAGCCAAAATAAGCAGCGTGTTGTTTGTCATCTCTTTTTGACATAAACGTTCACAATTGACTAAAATTTGCCTACAATATAGATTTTGGCTAGGTCCTAATGTTTGTCACAGTGAATCCTTGTTGTATGCGTAGTCACACATACGACATCAATGCATCTTCTTTAAATGCCTTCTGCCTTTGTAGTAGCACAGTAGAAGAGAATTGGGTGACAGATCTTGTCGACAGCATGAGAGGTGTCTTGTTGAACCTCTTTGATGGTCAAACAACAGAGAAAGACGATCTACTCACACTCAGAGAACAAGCGTCCATTGGGAGCTCTCCAGTGTATTGCATAGTCATTCAAGAGAAAGGGCAGACATCACTGACAGACTTTAGAGTGGACTTGTGTGTTTGGGTCTGAGAGGAAAGAGGGATGAACAGAGACAAGTTGAGGAAACGGATGGACAAATGAGAAAGGGAGAAAGCATGCACGACATTGCGCCTATGGCATGTTTCTCGAAATGTAATCTGACAGTATGTCCACTTGAGATACATTTTGCTCTGCAGGAGAAGACTGAGCACGCTCTAAGAGGTGTGCTGTTAGCAGACAGGCCGTCCCCTTGGATCAGATCCATCAGCCCATCAACTTCAAAGGGGGTAATAAATATACCATGGCTACCATGGGATATTGTACCACCAAGTTCAGTTTTTACTTGAGAAGAACAGGTCAAAACTGCTGAGTTGCCACGGGAAGCGGAGATGGTAATTTGATTGGATGCAGGGCAGAGAAATGCTAACTGGATTAGACATGAAGGTTGCAAATATGGAAATGCGCTGTAAGCTTTGAACCTCAATACAATCAATTTAACCACCTCAAGTGTGCAGCTGTTGTATCCATTGTGCGGGCTCATTGGAATAACTGTGCAGCACTGCTGGCTTGATTTAGCAAATAAACAAACATACAAACAAACATAGACATTTTGTGAAGTTACCTGGATATTATGTAATTATCCAACACAAAGTGTTTCATTATTGTGAAGTGAATAAACGTGATGGTTTTAAAATAAATACAAAGAGTGTGGTATCTTTTTGTATTCAACCTCAAATAATGGATTTGGCTTGAGCTGCCAAGCCAAATCCATTGTGGAGAAAAAGTTTTATTGCTAAATGAGACAAAGTTTGAACTACCTATCCAAAACAGCAAGAAATATCTTTTGGAGGAGTAAAGGTGAGGCCTTCAGTCCAAAGAAAACTACACCAGGTGTCAAGCAAGGTGATGGTGGCATGACACCGAACTCTGCTATACTGCTACTAGTTCTGGTGCATTGTGAAAAAAATGACTCTTAGTTAGAAGAAAGAGAGATATCTGCAAAGTTGAAACCTGGACATAAACTGATACTGGTTTAAGAATGAGTAAGATAACATTAGCGTCTGGAGTGCTTCGATCTCAGTCCCACTGAAAATTTGTGGATGATGGTTATGAGCCAGATGCGGGTCCGGAAACTGATTAAAATAATCTTCAGCACATCAAATAAGAAAAATGCTCAATGCCACGGCAAAATTATATCACAAGCTTCCAGACGAGTACAGAAAGAGTACAGATATTACAGATAAAGAGTACAGATATTAATGGAGCTTATCATTTATTTGCTTATGCCAGTGTAATTTTTCACCATGTGTGGATTTCTGCCCCATTTGTTCTTTGAAAGAATAGAGACAGAAAGTAACAGGACTCTGGTAGGGATATCCTCTAAATGTGGGGACAAAACTACAGAGTCCAGGAACACAAAGCTTACTTGAGGGCAAAAAAAAAGCTAAAACAAAAACACTTTGGGTAAGGGTTGAAGTAAGGCATTAACTTGTGATGAGCAGAAGAAAGCCTGTGGAGGCGGGGTAATGTGTTGGGTCAGCTTAGTGTTCCCAAGTAGATAGAGAAACCACCATGGGCATGTACATGTGCATGTGTTAGTGCATGTGTGAGCAAATTAGTTATGATAGCACTGACACCCCCTGAAGACAGTGACCTAGTCATTGACTTATAGGCCATTTATACCGCACTGCTGTCTGAAGCCATCCAAATGAATGTCCCGTGATGAGTAAGGGGTGTGAGTGTGTCGACAGGATTCCTGTCCTCTCACAGTGCTGTGGGTCACTGCTATTTAGTGTAATAGCCAGGAGGGGTTGTGCACACATACAGAGATGAACATCTGTTGTGTAAGAACTGGGATAACCAGATAGGAAATGTTTATAAATGTGATGCATTAAGGATTAGAAATCTTCTTATCCAGCTGTTGGGTTGGTTTTAAGTACCTTAAGAGATAATTTCTCTAACATATTTATGCAGCCATGGTATTAAGGATTAAACATTATGTGAAGACTTTTATTTGGCAGAATTACTAATATTAGATTAGTCTAAAAAGCTGAAATCCTATCATCCTTCATGTAATGACTGCTATTATCAGCCCTTCTGCAGCTTTTAGTCATTTATGTATCCAACGATGGTGAGCGACAAGAAACTTTCAAAAAAAAAAAGGGAACATACTAAATTTTAATATGGATTTTGTGGATAAACATTATTATTATTATTATTATTATTATTATTATTATTATTATTATTTATTTATTTATTTATTTATTTATTATTTTTTTTTCGCAAGTATAAGTGGTATTTTGAGATTAGGCTTCTCTGATTTGAAGCAGGAGAATAAGTAAATAGTGACCACTCACTCAAGCAGTTATTGATTCTCTGCAATTGTATCTGTGCTTTTAAAACTGTTAGTATTTTTTTTTCTTGCCAAAGCGAACCCTTTTATTGCTTTAAAATTACTTGGGTAGAAGTCCATTTTCCTCATTAAATGAATGGAAATCTATAAATGTGCTGATGCTCACCCTGACTCATTTTTCTTTGCAAATCGGATGTTGCAGTGTGATCAGACTGCCAACTCTAAAAATGATGTATTTTGGAGACACGTTAATCAAATAAGGTTTATGCAAGTGGAATAGAAAAGAGATGCTACGTAGCTGCGGACAACAAATTTCTAAATTTAAAACAGATTTAAACTGATTTAATTTTGTACATTGTCAGTTATATTTAACTTTATTGATGCTTAGGGTGAAATTTCCAAATCTGTGCTCTGAACAAGAAAAAGTGCAAACTGTTTAAATTAAGCTTCGACTGACGTGACTTCACCACATGCTGAAGAACCACAGCCACAATGAGCAAAGAACTGATAACTCTTAAAATCTCTGACTCATTCAAGGATGTTCTGGTGTCAGAGTCTGGCAGTGGCAGTGCCAGAGTTCCTGCCAAACATTGTATTAATCAAATTGGTTTTTCCTGATTCGACTTGTTATCTACCATAATTTTAGATGAAACATTTTGATGTCTCCGACAAAAGTAGATTTACTTCTATCATGCTTACTGACAGTTTATAGAATCTGTGTAAAATCTGATTTTAAGCTCTTGGTAATTCATTTTAATTCACTTAAATTGAATTACCAATTCACAACATGTTGTCTCAAGAAAACCAACAAAAAAACTAAGAAACACTGGAGTACTTGTTAGAAGTATAAAATTAATGGCAGTAGAAGATCTAGTGACTTCATCTAGGAGAAACAGGTAAGGAATAAGCAGTAAAACCTCAACCAAAAGCTTTGTCTGTGAGAAAGGCAGGGTTAAACACGTAAAGTTAGGGCTAAGTGTATCATCAATAGAAGGAGAAGATAAAGTTTTGCAGCTCAGTTGATGTCCCCTCCTGTTTCACAACTAACCAGGACACCAGACCAGGTGTAGCTTTTATGAAGAGAAATAAACAAAACAAAAATGCTCAGAGCTTTAATAGCAGCAAAGAATGCAAAATTGAAGAGAAGGGGGGAATGTGGCAGAGTGATAAAAATTGGTCACAGTATACTCCAGCAGCAACAACTTATTGCAGTAAAGCTGAAGAGACAGCTCAGGATAACCACTGTTCTGCCCAAGGCTATAAGTTATAAATAGTTCATAATAATTTAGTGATAAAATATACTAATTCATCTGTAATAATACATTTTTTAAAAATGGTAATTTAGTTGAAATAAAAAAAGACGTATATGAAGTTACGTATAACTTCATATACGTAACTTCATATACGTATATATGAAGTTATATACGTATATAACTTCATATATACTATGAAGGTGAACCTCATAGTTCACCTTCAAAATGAAATAGTTCATTTTGAAGGTGAACTATGAGGTAGCAATGCACTATGGGTAGCGTTACAGAGAAAATCTGCCTATCCATGAACGAACTCCACCTCATGTGTCCTAAATATTTATTTACACCTTCAAAAGCAAGTCTGATCTGTGCTCTGTTTCACTTTATATGTTTTATAAGAGCTTTATAAGAAATTGTTTTGTGAATGTGTATGTACCAGGAATTAGCCTTATCCCAAGAGCTTTCTTTGTTTTGCATAGCAATGGACCATACCAAGCTCCGCCCAGAAACGAACCTCGACAGTCCCACGTGGCTGCATGTCTCACAAACAAAGCCTCGCGGGGCTTAGTTTCTATGTGTAAACATGGCGTCTTTCGTTTCAACTGACTCTCTACGAAGTATTTCTGAGTCGATTAGTGCAGCCTTTCTGCCGGATTTTCACAAAATATCAGCCACGACAATGGACAGGGGAACAAACAAGTTCATGTCATCTTTTTTTGGACGACATAAAGATGTTTGAGTCACGCGATGCCTCCAACATTGTGCGCGTCGCAGCTAAATGCTACCGGTCGATGAGGAAAACAGCAGATCCTCACACCCTCAGCATAAATATAGCTGTGGACAAGATCACTGATGCCTATTGTTCTTGCAAGGCTGGGTAAGTCGGACATTCATAATTTTGAGAGTTACTTTTGAAATCAGTGATTTCTGTTGTTGGCAAATGTTTGAGTGTGCCTAGGCCTGTTACTCGGTACTGGGTGCTAGCGTGGCTAACACAATTACAGTTTAGTAAAAAGCCTTTTCAGGTCAAATAAAATCTTTAATGTATGTCAGATACGGTACACATTGCATATTGATCTGTTCAGCTAACGTAAGACTGTGTAACCAACAGGCTTCAAGGTGTAGCTGTATCGGTACTGCCATTATGCTGTACTTAGCTAAAAGGTTTTCATAATGAATGTTGACTTTTTTTCAGACTTGGGGGTCATTGTTAATACATT